>NC_142945.1:40514251-40527315 GCF_046866305.1 Octopus bimaculoides | reverse complement strand
TGATGTTATATATATATATATATACACACACACACACACACACACGTGCATTGCTACTTACAGAAACTCATGTCATTATAATAAAACAGACAGATGAATGCTAATATGGTTAACAGTAATTATGTGTATGTATATATAAACACACACATACACATACACTTGCATGCACACACATGCATGCATACTTATACTTTTTATAGACTGATATTCATATTTTTGTGCATTTTCATGTTTGCACATGTAAGTACATACAAGAGCCTATGCGTACATATGTGCACACAAGTAAATGTGGAATTGCAACAACCAGCTTCCATAACTCTCCGACAGCCTTCAGGGATTGACCATTGTCTGAGAGTACGATTGTGTTGCATAAAAACAGAACTGCAACACTAATTACCAGAACCACGACCCACTGTTGCATCAATTCACTATGCTTCACAACAAGAGCTGAAAGTGGACTTTCCATAAAGGCAAATTACCTACTGTACCACACTTCACCCTCACTACGAATATAAACAACACCACTACTACCACCACTGACAACAGTTCAGTAATATTCCTACTTCCAAGAGGTGCCAGATGGAATGACTAAACTCTTATATAAATGGTACCTGTAGTTGATATGGAAATAGTTGAGCGTTGGTATATTTTCATTTCTGTGATGTTGCAAAGAGGTAAATGTCTCAAATTATGTCATTCACAGCCCTTCAAGATTGGAGAGATCTATGTGGTTTACATTCAGCTTGAAAATCTGTAAGCTAACACATGCAAAGAAAATGTGAGCAGGAAAATGAATCCAAAAGGTTGGCATTCTGGAGACAAAGGGACAGGTGAAGTGATTAGTGGGAAGGGTGATGTTGAGCAATGAGACACCATAGAAGTGATAAGAGATAGAAGAGGAAAAGAAAATCTGGAGTAGGCTTAGGTGGAGGTCATATAAACTCAAGGTGCAAATTAATATTAAACCAAACCCTAAAACAAGAACATCCATATACAAAAAAAATCTTGATTAGTCACAAAATAACTTCAACTATCACAGTTGTGATCTGAAGATGATATGTCTGTTTACTCATTTCCTTACACACCCGATTGAATCCTAAATAACATAATTCCTCTATCGAACCAGAATAGCCATCTCCATCAACATTTTCTCTTAACCTTATAAACACATACTTTCTTCCTAACTTTCCTCATTCCCCGCCTTTCTATACAACCATTTTTCCTGTCTACCTATACCACACCTAATTCTCTTTCACAGTACTACCAAAAAGTAGATAAAACCAAATTGATAGAAGTAATCCACAGTCTGATGATGAATGGTAAGCCAAAACTTCAAAGTCACTGTCAACATCTGCCTTGTAAAAATCAACAGATATGAACTAATATCTACTTGCTATATAAAAATAATGGAACAGATCTAAGCACTCTCCCACACTATAGTACATTAAAAATACACTACACAATACAACACAACACTATACTACACAAAGCCAAACTACACTAATATTTAAAAAAATCACTGGCATAAAACCACCAATAACAACCACCACTACTATGACACTACCCTAAAGTGTACAGCATTAAGTGTAATAACCTATTTTGCCCTGAAGAAGTGTATATATGTCAGTGATATCCATATGGTAGATTCTAGAGGGGCTGGCTCCAAACTTTAGCATCAAACAGGATGCCACTGCATTGTTTCAAAGATCCCACCCATCCCATCTTGAGTACAATACAGGTACTGCAATAACTTGGTATTCAAAGGTCCACAACTATTCAATATCTCACCAAAAAACCTGTGAGATCTACATGGAGTGGGGTTAGATGTTTTCAAGAAGTACCTGGACTATCTGCTGTTCAAGATCTCAGATGAACCTACAACACAACAGAGAGTAGCAAGTCAAACTCCCTCCTTTACCAAAAGCCACATGAGAATGGCCATTGAAAAGGTAACAATACTAATACTAGTGGTGCCCTAGCATGCCAACAGCCTTTGGACCGAAACACATAAAATAATAAATTAATTTATACATACATGAGGTGTGTTCAAAAATTATCCAACTTTATTTTTTCCTGCCAAATCATAGGTCAGCTTAATCAAGGCAACTGATATGGAGCTCAACAGCACCATACTATAATATCAAAATACAGGATACTACATTTTCACATTACATGTGTATCGTATGGGTAGCAGTGACTGTGTGGTTAAGAAGTTTGCTGGCAAATCAGGTGGTATTAGACTCCATCCCACTGCACACCACCTTTGACAACTGTTTTGGACTATAACCCCCAGCAAATCAAATACTTGTGAGTGGATTTGATAGATGGAAATTCAAAGAATCCTGTCATATATATATATATGTATATATATATATATATATATGCATAAGTATGTGCATGTCTATGTGTATATACCCTTGTCTTGACACCATGTAATGGTTGAGAATGAGCATCATCATCATACAAGCAGGGTGGTTCATTTCCAGTCTTGTGTACAAAAAGATATGTCTGGTCATGGGAAAATATTACCTTGCTAGGTAGCAGTTGAGGATTGGTGACAGGAAGCACATCCAGCTGTATAAAATCTTCCACAATAAATTCCATCTCACTCATGCCAGTATGGAAAAGAGAACAATGTTAAGTGATAATGATGAGGATGATATATATATATTTCTTTCTACACCACAATATACTATATAACACAGTGTGAAACTAAAACTGTTACACCAACAACAACACCGACTCAATAAAAACTATAATATCTCAAGGCTGCCATACCTCCATATTTCATCTATTGCTGATTTCAAAAAAAAAAAAAATAAATAAATGAAAAAAAGAAGCTATTTATGAGAACAGCATCAACAAGAACAACAACAATAGCAATACTTTGGCTATGAACACAACCAAGATTTGTTCACTGTTGTACATCTTCACCACACAAATTAAATTAGCAAGATATATTGCATGGATTATTAATAATCTATAACCTTTGGTATTCTCGAGGAACCTATTTTAGTAATAACATTCTATACTTGTATTTCTGGAACATCTCTTTGTGTTTGGAATTGGTCACAGTTTTAAAGAGACGGGGCATGATTTCATACATCACCTCCCCACATATATATATGTGCATATATATATATATATATATATATATATATATATATGTATGTATGTATGTAGGTATGCATACATACACGTAATTCCAAGTAAACATTCATAAACACTGATATGTATACACACATAAATAGATATCTATTCCAACATGTATAGATTATGTGTGTGTGTGTATACGTGTGTATATGTGTGTGTCTATGCATGCATGTGAACATGTATATGATTTCTCTGCCTCTGTACAATATATATATATATATATATATATATATATATATGCACACTCATGTAAACAGGTATATAGATAAATGTATATAGATACACATATGTATATAAATAATAAATAGATACATATACATATATACATATAAATGTGTGTGTGTGTGTGTGTGTGGCTGTGTCTGTGTGTGTGTGTGTGTGTGTGTGTGTGTGTGTGCGCATGTGTGTTATACATGTACACAGGAATCTCAAAAGTAAAACTATCATTTTTGCAAGATTTATTTTTAGAAAGAAAATAAAGTCACTTGATGCATTTAAATATTTAATCTAGTATTTAGTAGACATGCTTTGTACATAATACATTAACAAACCTGAAGCACTAGCTAGTGTCCACACAGGTAAAACAGTATAACGAGGAGTGTCGATTTACTTTAAAGATGTCTATGTGTATATATATTTATATATCTATCTATCTATCTATCTATCTATCTATCTATCTATCCTCCTGTATTCAGCTATGTAACCATACACATGCTTTTCGTGGACATTATCTTCTTTCTGACAGAGATGTGCTCAAGATGTTATACACCCACTCCTTTTCCATCTAATACTGAGCATCAAGCTAATATATTTTATGTGTGTCCTTCCAACTTCTGTTGTCTTGTTACTTTTTTAATTTTCAATTTGCCTACATGTGTGTGTGTGTGTGTGTGTGTGTGTGTGTGTGTGTGTGTGTGTGTATATATTAAATAGTAATAACCTTTCGAGTGTTGGGCCTCACAAAGGCAATGACAAATGACCGAGACCTTCAGCAATATGCTGTGTTTGAGAAGAAGACCCATCAAGCCAAGTGAAAATGCAGTCATTGCAGATACCAAGGCCATGCAACTGGCACCTGTGCCAGTGGCATGTAAAAACGCCCATTACACTCTCAGAGTGGTTGATGTTAGAAAGGGCATCCAGCCATAGAAACCATCCCCAAATCAGACTGGAGTCTGGTGCAGCCCCTCAGCTTACATGCCCAGGTCAAACCAAGTGAAAACGCAGCCGCTGCAGATACTAAGGCCATGCAACTGGTACCTATGCCAGTGGCATGCAAAAGTACCCATTACACTCTCAGAGTGGTTGGCGTTAGGAAGGGCATCCAGCTGTAGAAACCATGCCAAATCAGACTGGAGTCTGGTGCAGCCCCTCAGCTTACAAGTCCAGGTCAAACCATCCAACCTATGCCAGCATGGACAATGGATGTTAATGATGATGATGAAAGGGCATCCAACCATAGAAGCCCTGCCAAAACAGACACTGGAGCTTGGTGCAGCCCTCTGGCTTGCCAGTTCCTGTCAAACCATGCAACTCATGTGAGAATGGAAAACAGATGTTAAATGATGATGATGATATACATTCATTCATGCATACATCTATACATACATCTCTCTCTATATATATATGCATATATATAGAAACATATCTACACATATGTCATCATCATCATCATCATTATTATTTTAATGTCTACGTTTCTATGCTAGTATGAGTTGGATGTAATTTGTTGAGGCAGATTTTCCACAGCTGGATAGCCATCTCTGTTTCCAAGTGAAATAATGTTTGCCCCAAAGTTATCAATAAAAGTGTGTAAACATTGGGTTAAAAAACACATGCACACATTTGTGACAGGCTTCTTTCAGTTTCTGTTAACTAAATATAGTCACAAGGCTTTGATTGGCCCAGAGCTATAGTAGAAGAGACTTGCCAAACGTGTCATGCAGTGAAACTGAACTTGAAACTATATGATTGGGAAGCAAGCTTCTTAACCACACAGCCACACCTGTACACACACACACACACATGCACACACACGCACACAGAGAAGAGAAAGATAGATATATATAAATATATAAACACCCATACACATCTATATGCAAACACGCATATACATATGTACAAATATACATAATACAATATATGTTAAGTATACTTGTGCCATAAAAAATGACAACATTTTGAGAAAAAAATAAACTTAATCTAGTATTAAAAAATACATTGACAGAACATGCATTGCATATATTTGAAACAGACTTGTTACAACATCACATATTACCAGGCTAGGTTCTAATCAAAGTTCATGTTCCAAAAGTAGTATATTTTGTCGATAATCAATGAAGCATGCATTCTATACACATATAAATATCATTATGACCATAAAGCTGTTTCAGTGAAACATATACATATCACAATATAGAAATTTTATTCAATATATGGTCACTGCATATATTACAAGTAATACATATGATTAATATAAATGGCTATATAGAATATGTTACGATTTTCATGAACTAAAATATATATATTTGCAATACACACTTGCATGCACACACACACACACACACACACACACACACACACACACGCATCCATATGTTTCTCTTGTGTGGGTACAGGCATGGCTGTGTGGTTAAGAAATACATTTCCCAATCCATGGTTTTGGCTTCAATCCCACTGTATGACTCTTTAGGCAAGTGTCTTCTACTATAACTCTGGATTGACCAAAAGTGTTTTGAGTAAATTTCCTGAGCAGAAGCCATGCTGGGTGTCAGGGAGTAAGTCATTATCTTCTAGGAATATGATCAGCTTCCTCTGGACAATTCATTCCATGACTTTGCTGACATGTGAGATTACAGAGGCAGGCCTATAATGTTTTGCATCTGCTCTACTTCACCCTTTATAGAGAGGACATATTTTGCCCTTCTTTAACTTTCTGGCAAGTCTACAACTTGCAAGAAAGCATTGGAGGAGGATTTGCAGTGGTTTGGCAGTCTTTTTAGGGGGATTACTGAGAATCCATCAGGACCAATGGCTGAGTTTAAGCTCACTTCATCAAAATTACATTAGTTTCCTCTATTACAATGTAATTGATAATTACCATCTTTTTGCATAGAGCTGTGGTGTTGAAGAGGTCGTCAAGCATATTTATTTGCAAACGTCCCAATGGAGATGAGAAAACACTTTATATTGCGCATTTAGTATTTCACTTATCCTTTGGGATGTGTGTGTGTGTGTGTGTGTGTGTGTGTTTATGTATGTATATGTATGACTATATATGTGTGTGTGCACGAGTTTCTTTACCATTGTGCTATGAGTCTTATCATGCCTCTTGTCAATAAATCATCTGCTCATTTTGTGCTTTCACACACATGTGAAATAAGAGATCCTTTACTTCAAAAACAGACAAATGTCATTGACGGTGATGGCACCCAGCCATAAAACAATGCCCCAAGGATAATAGTTTGAAATAAGAACTGTGTCAATAGCACGATAAAATGCACTTAAAAAACACACAGTATCAAAGACAACTGGTTCTCTTTGGTGCTGTAATGCAAGATTGCACGAACTGTGATGACCCACCTGACTCAAACCAATGTGGAAAAACAAAATGCTTAGTGGTATTTCATTCAGCTCTTTATGTTCTGAGTTCAAATTTTGCTGAGGTTGACCTTGCCTTTCATCCTTTCAGGGTCGATAAAATAAGTACCAGTTGCATACTGGGTCGATGTAGTTGACTAATCCCCTTCCCTAAAACTTCAGGCTTTGTGTCTACAGTAGAAAGTATTATTATTATTATTATTATTTTTATTATTATTATTATTGAGTGAGAGAGCAGTGCATGCCATCAAAATGACACGGGGGTGGGGGAATATACAAAGCTCAGTATACCCATCATGACTACCTGTCTGATAAGGGTACACAAGGCACATGCAACACAACCATATGTGCACGACATGGTGATCTCATATCAAGACAAACAGCGCATAACCTTGCAGGTGGAGCCCAGTTAGAATTTTCCCCATTCTGCTCAAAAGGTCCCTAAATAAGGGTTGTTTAAGGATGTTGATCAAAACTACCATGTTTCCAGAGCTGAATCATTCAAACCCCAAAGAATTCCTCTCAATACATAGCTATGATGCTCCCCCACTACCTCTGCTTATGATCAGAGGTGCATATATCATCAGCCACTAAGGGACATGCTCAACTGATTACAGTCAAGCAACTGAAAAGTAAATTTATGGTATTGAGCAGAATATTTGTTGTAGCCCATCTTTTATACCAAGACAATACAATGTACATGATAACACTTCCGATCAGTTCAGATCAGAAGCCAGAAAAGCCAGTTCCTGGTACTGCATCAGGGTATTTTATTTTTTTATTTTATTTATTATTATTATTATTATTATTATTAAGGTGATGAACTAGCAAAAGCATTAGCATACCAGGCAAAATGCTTAGCAGTATTTAGTCTGTCTTCATGTTCTGAGTTCAAATTCCACCAAGGTCGACTTTACTTTTCATCCCTTCAGGGTCAATAAAATAAGTACCGAATTTCAAGCCTTGTGCCTATAGTAGAAAGGATTATTATTGTTGTTGTTGTTGTTGTTGTTGTTACTAAGGTGACAGGCTGTCAGAAGTTTTAGTATTCTGGGCAAAATGCTTAGTGGCATTTCATCCATCTTCATATTCTGAGTTCAAATTCTGCTAAGGTCAACTTTGCCTTTCATCCTGCCAGGGTTGATAAAATAGGTGCTAGTTGAGCACTTAGGTTGATATAATCAACTTAGCCCCCTCCCCTGAAATTGCTGGCCTTGTGCCAAAATTTGAAACTGTTATTATTGCTATTACTACTAGTATCACTACTATTAACAATAATATTTGGATGGAGGATAGCAGAATTGATAGAATATTGAATAAACTGCCTTGTAGCATAGTATTTAGTTATGTTTCTTTATATTTTAAATTTAAAAAAAAACATAAATATCTTAGATCAATATAATCCACTGTTCTCTCCCCCAAGAAATTGTAACAATGTGCCAATATTTGCAGACGCAGCCACAGGTGCCTCTACCACCACCACTATCACCATTAGATAAATTCAATCAATCAAGAATGTATATTGTATGGTATTTAATAAACCTTTGTTCATTTTTATTGTTTAAATACATGCCACAGGCAACTGAGTTAATTTCCCTACCTCATTTTTACTTATTTGTGTGTGTATGTGTATAGTATATGGCTTTGATTTGAGTAATGAACAAGCAGCCTAAGTCAGTTATTATTTGCCCACACATAGAAAAGACACATTGGATCAGATTGTATTTGTTCTGTCTAAGAAAACCAGTTGCTCTTCTTCTGAGCTGGTAACTGAATAATTAAGCAGTGCTTGGAAGGAAGGCATGTAGCGTGTGATCATCGAGTTGACAATGACAGATAAAGTTGAGCAGAGAATTTGCATCAAATTTTGCCAAAAGCTTGGCAATACCTGCTCAGAGGCCTATGCAAAGTTTTCAAAAACTTTGCATCATTCTCGACACAATGAAAGAGATCTTGTGCAACTGAAACCTGAATGTCTTTCTGGTCAGCTGAAAGCAGTTTAGGTACAAACTTGGCAGATATGTGTCTCAGACCCAAATCTTCAGTGATAAAAGAACTGAACTGAACTGAACTGTAATTAATCTGCACATCCTCTGATAACTCACAGATGGTAATTCAATGATTTCCCCTCACAGCTGCATGCACATCTGCGATAGTTTTCTTAGTTCTACTGGAAACGTCTGAAGCACTTGCACACTTGTGTGCAGCTCATACGCTCTTCTCCATATACTTTCTGCAACTTTGCATTGGCCTCTGAGCAGGTATCACCATGACAACTTTCTCTGTCATGGTCAATGTGATGATCACATGCTACACACCTTCCTTGCAAGCACTGCTGTAAATAGTGGAAGTGAGGTAGAATGTTAAAGCTTAGTGCACATGCACAGCAGAGTTTAAGGTCAATCTGTGCCAAGTGGCTTCACTCTCCATGCTTTAGCTTCATTACTATGGTAACAGTCCAGATATTTATTGATCAGACCTCGTGTATATATATCTATATATATATATATATATATATATATATATATATATATATATATGTATATATTGAAAGATAGTGGGGTCAGGGCAAATCAACTGTGAAGCACACAAGTTTTGGCTAGAGGGAATGACTCAAAAACACTCAAGTAAATAGACATTTAGATTAATGGATAAATTAATGCAAAAAGATATTTCATTTGTATCCAGGTGTTCAGCAAATCTAAAAGTATCTGAGGTTTATTGGTATATTTAATGTGGTATAATTATTGTAATAAAACATGAAATGAATGGACAATTTGGATATTACTACACGAGTTTCAGTAGCAAATTTATCATAAACCTATTACGTCATAGAATTTGGTATGCAATAACATGCAAGATTATATAAGATTAAGCAATAAAGTGTTTGTGTGAATTGGTCACATCCTCAGGTAACATTTCATAAGAGATGTTGGTATGTACCACTGGAATAATATGTTACCATTATTCAAGTGGTATGTATCACCTTATAATTTATGAAACGTTACCTCAGGATGTGATAAATTTATACATATACTTTATTACATAATCCTACATGTTACTGCATACCAATCTATATAAAAGAATATGTTAATAATAAATTTGGCACTGAAACACATAGTAATATCCATACTATCCATTCATTTCATGTTTTAGTGTGTGTGTATGTGTGTGTGTGTGTGTGCATGTGTGTGTGCATGCATGCTTGTGTGTGTACAGTCCAACAATGGCTTAGCTGGCGAAAACTTCAAAGTCACTGTCAACAACATTTTTGTATGAGAATAATAAACTTGTACTCTACAAAAAGTATAGACGAACCCTTCAGATTAATGTTAATTTTTTTTATTATAATGACCATATAAAAAAAACAAAAAACGAGTGTGTATGTGTGTGCATTTGTGTGTGTGTGTGTGTGTGTGTGTGTGTGTGTGTGTGTGTGTGTGTGTGTGTGTGTATTTATATATATATATATATATATATATATATACACACACACACACACACACACACAAATGCATGTGACATCCTTGTGGTGGTATTCATTTCCAGTCTTCTGTGAAAACATGTCTGGCAATGGAAAAATATTATCTTGCTTCAAAACAAGTGAGGACTGGCAATAGGAAAGGTATCCAACCATAGAAAATCTACCTCAATGAGCTTCATCTCACCCATGTAAGTATGGCAAAGTGGCAAGTATGGCATCAATGATGATGATGATAACGATGATATATATATGTTATCATTGTCATCATCATCATCATTTATCGGCTCTTTTCCATGCTGGCATGGGTTATACAGTTTGACTGGAACTGGTAAGCTGGAGAGCTGTACCAGATTTCAGTATGATTTTGGCTTGGTTTCTACTGCTGGATGTTCTTCCTAATGCCAACCACTCCAAGAGTGTAGTGGGTGCCCTCTACATGTCACATGCATGGGTGCTTTTACATGTCACCGGCATGGGTACTTTCGCTTGTGACATGTGTTCTTATGTGTCACTGGTACAGGTGCTTTTACACGTCACCAGTATGGGTGCTTTTACACATCACTGGCACTGGCCATAACTACAGTTTCACATGGCTTGATGAGTCTTCTCAAGCACAGTTTTCATATATATATTCTTTCATTCTTTTATTTTTTTGCTTGTTTCAGTCAATTGATTGTGGCCATGCTGGAGCACTGCCTTTAGTCGAACAAATCAACCCCAGGACTTATTCTTTGTAAGCCTAGTACTTATTCTATCAACCACTTTTGCTGAACCGCTAGGTTATGGGGACATAAACATACCAACATCAGTTGTCAAGTGATGGTGAGGGACAAACACAGACACACAGAAACATATATATATATATATATATATATATACAAGACGGGCTTCTTTCAGTTTCTATCAACCAAATCCACTCACAAGGCTTTGGTCAGCCCAAGGCTATAATAGAAGACATTTTGCCCAAGGTGCCACACAGAGGGACTGAACCTGAAATCATGTGGCTGGAAAGCAAGCTTCTTACCACACAGCCACACCTGCACCTATATATATATAAACATGCATTTACATTTAGACTTTTTTCATATATATATAATTGATTAAAATACTAAGTAAAATTTTACAGGGGAAATGTTAGTTTTATTTCATTAACTGTTTCTTTGAATCTTGCAAGTAAGAGTGTATTCATCATGTTTTCTCTTGTAAAAAATATTTAAAACTTCAAGAACCTTGGGCAATAATAATAAAATAAAATAAAAGTAAATAACATTACAAAAAAAACTAACCAGAGCAAATCAGAAATTAAAATACCTCCTCTCAAGAAATCTCCTTCTATTCATAACTCTCTCATAGCAACAGGATTTCAAGTGTTTTGAAAAAAATTTTAATGAAATATTCCAATTAACCATCAGTTCCTGGGAGAATTAGATTTGCATGATAGAAGCTTGATAGGGATAGCTGGGAGGGTAAGGCCACACAACTTGAGAGCAAGCCAGAGAGAATGGAGCCAGATAGAGCAGTAATATTAGGCAATGGATGTAACATTAAATGATCAAGTTGTTGGAAGCTAGAAATGACATTTTAGCTTCCATTGAATTGCCTTCTCTTTTTCTCATTTCTTAGCCATTCATCGTTTTCTTCTTATTCATTAGTAAAGGAGATTCCCAGAGCAAAAAAGATTCTCTTCTGTACATTTACAAGAGTACTGCACTTGAAATCCAAAAATTTTCCAGTGCAGTTTATTGGTGTTACTCACTGAGTATAGTTTATATGGTAGTATTTATACAGAAGTAGTACTGGTGGCAGCAGCAGCAGCAGCAGCAGCAGCAGCAGCAGCAGCAGCAGTAGTAGTAGTAGTAGTAGTAGTAGTAGTAGTAGTAGTAGTAGCAGCGGCAGCAGCAGTGTTGTTGTTATAGCTTCAGTTACCTTTACTCAAGTAGGCCTATGTATTTCAGGGGCAGCTAATGGAAATAATTTGTACGTGAACTTGTCTCCTAAGCTTCAAGTGGGCTATGATGGATCAGTGCTTAGACCTACTTTTATTGTTTAGTGAATGAGAGAGAAACCTTCCCTTGGATAGGAAGTTAGTCTATTGCAATAATATCCCTTCCAGACAATATATCTTGGTGAACTGGTGTAATGTAAAATGAAGAATAAAGCCAAATGGATTTTGACTTCAAACAAGTAAAACTTAAAGCAAAACAAAGAAACAGATGATAAACGAAATGAGAATAACAATAAAATGAAATGAACAATAAAATGAAATGAACAATAAACCTATACAACAAATTAAATAAATAGCACTCGTTAAATATAACATGTTCAAAAATGAGTAGGAAGAAGTGTAAACTTATCTGTTTCTACGTCTATTACACTCTCTCATCCATTAACTCATGTATACAGTTTATAAACAACTATTCCAATTCTATGTACTACTCAATACAATTTATAAACACAACTAACCAGGTTCTATGTACAACTCTAACATCCACATGGTGTCAATGAAATAAAACTTTAGCCCTTCTTCATCATCTCCTTTATAACACTTAAAAATAATTCCTTTATATATCTTCTTCAACCGAATAATGCTTGTAATTTGTTTTAGTTACACATCTAAACTATTCCACAAATACACCTCAGAGATTGAAAAAAATATACTCTTCATAGTGGTACATACACAACGTTCTTTTAGATTAAGCTTTCTTCTGAAATTATAACCACACCCATTCCAAAGAACTTGTATCTTGTACATTACCCTGTAATAACTTATCTTCCATCTTCAAATCTATACTGAAACTCCTATAGTTTATAGTTTCACAATGTACCC
>NC_142945.1:40426751-40504251 GCF_046866305.1 Octopus bimaculoides | reverse complement strand
CATTCAATGATGATGATGATGGTGGTAACATGTATGTATGTAGGTATGTATATATGTATGTATCTATCACCCACTCTGATAGTCGAATCAGCATACTGTTGAACAACAATATGTCCTGGTATTTGGTTACATCTCTTAATACCAAGGCCAACTTTATCATTACATCTGCATGCGGTCGATAAAAAATAAGTACCAGACAAAGTACTAGAATCAATATAATCAACCAAAATACATGAAGTCACATGTCGCAATAAATGAAACCAGAAAGAATAGAAATGAATATAACAATGTATGAGTTTCTTAATATTTAATATGATTCTGTCACTTGTTTCAGATTCAGCCAATAAATCCCATACCAAATAAATACAACTATATTTTTATCCTATACTTGCTAGGGAAAATGAAAATAATATTACTTATTGACTAATATCAGGTTTTAAAAAAAATTTGTTTTGTTTTCTTCACTGTATAATTATATGTAATTAGCTTTTTAATGCTTCATTCATTAAACATATTAATAGTTATTTAACTACTGTTTTTCATGCAGAAAATATCTTTGAATAATTTAATTTCTTAGCAATTCTATTTTGCAATAGCAAAAACTGTATAATCTTGTACATTTACTTAAACTAACAAATCTACTCATCTATGATGGAGGCATAAAACGAGGAAGAGAAGTCATAACAGCAGTATATATTTGAGAAATGTGTAAATGGACTTGACAGATTACTGGGTGATATCTTAGAGAAATCACATTATTGTTGGTGATGTAGCATTCCATTGCAGCTATATGACATGTGTTTGCAACTAAGTGACATATGATGATGATTCACATCCCAACTGAAATAGGCTCCCAGCCTCTGTATCATGAATGAGTATGTGGACCATTCCTAATGAAGCCAGAGCTTCCTTCGACCACTACATAAAAAGTATTAAGAAAAAAATGTTATTTAGATATAGTTTTATTTTAGTTGTTTACACTATTTTACACTTGTTTATACTCTTATACATTTAAAGATCACAAATTTCCTTATTTAAATTATGAATCATATTCCTTTCAATAATATCAATATGATAAGAAAACTTCTTAGTAGACAATACTTTCTATTTGGTCAACACTAATTTTCAAATTACTGGAGTCTGTTGCTCTACTCATAGCGACGTATAATTGGCTGTGTGTAAACATCGGAGTGGGTAAAAATACACCTTCATGATCTAAAGTCTGGCCTTGTGCCTTGTTTGCTGTGCATGTGTGAGTGGAATCTTTAGGGTTGCAAAAAATCAAACTAAGACTTACCTCTCACTGTTCTATGCATATAATGTCTGGATGTAATGGTACCATGGATTATTTTGATTGACAAAACTGAGATGTAAACAATAGCCGCTTCGATTAGCTGTTTTGAATCCTGCTCAAGACTGACACATTTCAATAACCACTAAATAATCACACACACTAAATACTGTTACACACTTTTTTCCATTTTATTTTCGATATTAACCATCCTTGCGACCCCCTTCGTATCTACGATGGGGCCACAAACTATATGATGAAAATCCAGTTACTCATGGTCGGTGAATTTTTAATAAAAGTGCGAAGGTGGTTTATCAATTCAAAAATCGATATCCACAAAATAATTGTACTTTCTGATTTTTTAATGCTAAAAATCTTTCTGACGACTGTCTTTGTAACCTCGAAAAATATCACAACCATTGGTCCAGCCGTCTGGCCGTAAAGAGGAAACACACAAAGAGACGGACAGACAGATGGACGTAATGCCCATTATAGTAAGATAGCAAATCTGCCCATCTACAATGGGAAATAAAGGGATAGTATCACAAATCTAAATCCACTAAATTCATGCACTATACAGTGGGGAAATCCAGATTTAATCTTCATCACTGGAATTTTAACAAAAAAATCTAAGATGATTTGTTAATACAAAACTCAATATCCACTAAATAATCATACTTTATGCATTTTTTTTTTTTTTTGTTAAAAACCTTCCTGATTACCTCTTTTGTAATCCCGAAAAACATCGTGACCATTGGTCCAGCTATTTCACAGAGAGATGGACATAATGCTCTACATTGGCAAGTATAGTGAAGGATATGTATTGTTGATATGGTCAGATTAAGGCTGACACATATTCAGGGTTGGCTCTCATACTTGCTGTTAAAATGCAAGTGATATTGGTAATTGAGTAATATTATTTCATAATCTTACTATGCAGGGCTAAATGCTTGGTGGAATTTCTTCCATCTCTTTATGTACTGAGTTCAAATACTGACAGGTCAACTTTGCCTTTCACCTTTTGGAGGTTTATAAAATAAGTAGTTCATGTATATAATGGTAGGAAAAATAAGGATGCATGAGAGTTGAGAGTTTTGTTAGGTTTAAAAAAAGGGTTAAAAGTTTGTGTTAAGCAGGAAATGTGGTGTCAAAACAGGAAGTGTGTGTAAGGGGAGACAAATGTTTTTAGTTGGAGTTCATAACTCCAACTAAAAACATTTGTCTCCCCTTATACACACTTCCTGTTTTGACACATTTCCTGCTTAACACAAACTTTTAACCCTTTTTTTAAACCTAACAAAACTCTCAACTCTCATGCATCCTTATTTTTCCTACCATTATATACATGAACTACTATTGAACTTCAAAAGCTCAAAGACAATATAATGTATGGGTATATTTAATTTTTTTATATATTATTTTTTTATATATTATTTTCTTCATTTTGTACTTCTTTGTAAAAAACATTTTCATTCTCCTTCTTGATAATTTGCTTTCGCAATGAAAACCGGTTAGAAATCTTTATTAAAATATGCTTCCAGTTTAGCATTCTGCCTTTTTTTCATTTTCCTATTATTTCTCCACGTGCGGTTAACACAACCCCACTATTTACTGACTTATATATATATATATATATATATATATATATGTATGTATATATACATATATATATATAGAGAGAGAGATAGATATATAGATAGATAGATAGATATACAAACACATTGTCTAAAATTGAAATGAAACAACAGCAAGCAAAGGTTGATCAAATTTTTAACACAAAATGTATGTGTGCATGTGCATGTGTGTGTGTGTGTGTATGTATGTATGTATGTATGTATGTATGTATGTAATGTCTGTCTGTTTATTTTTATATTGGTTTCCGTCTGGTGTAGTATGTTTATGATAGTCTTGGTTAAGACAGCTGATACCGAGCACCTGCAATGTCTTCATTTTATTATAATAAAACCGTTTTAAATACATATATATAAGCAGGCCTTCAACCCCAATTAGAAATCAATATATATATCTGTGTATGCGTGTGTGTGTGTGTATCATCATCATCAGCATCATCGTTTAACGTCCATTTTCCATGCTGGCATGGGTTGGACGGTGTCACTGAGGACTGGCAAGCCAGTAGGCTGTACCAGGCTCCAATCTGATCTGGCAAGGTTTCTGCAGCTGGATGCCCTTCCTAATGCCATCAGTTTGGGTGTTTCACATCACCACTCCTGTATGTGCCTTTATACAGCTTTTAGTACATTTGGTGTATAAGGGAGTTTGATTCCGCTGCCCTCGTCTGTACCTCACGTCGGCCTATTGGTTCATTTAGTTTTGTGGAGAGGAAGATGTCTAGCTCCTTTTTTAAGACATCTTCTTCCACCTTATGCAAATTTCTTAATTTTTGTGGCAGGGTATTGAAGAGTTGTGGGCCTTTGAACCCTAGACTATTGCAGTACCTGGTCCTGAATTTAGATGGAGTGGATGGTACCTTTGGTACAATACAATGGTGGCCAGTTTTGGTATTTATATAACACTCATACCATATATATATATATATATATATATATATGTATATATATATATATATATATATATATATATATATATATATATATATATATATATATATATGTATGTATGTATGTGTGTATGTATGTGTATATGTGTGTGTGTATGTGTGTGTGTATGTGTATGTATATATATATATATATATATATATATATATATATATATATATATATATATATATTGTATATGTGTCCTTCTCCAGTGAAGAACATAGCGCTCAACATAGACTATATCAGTAACCGCAGGATAGTAACAGCAAGATGGAATCAGAAACATTAAATAATCTGAAGAAGGAAAGTACATAAACTGAAAAATCCTTTGATCAGGTGTAGGTTCAAAGAAGTACAAGTTGATGCATATGATGAGAGGAGAAAGAGGAAGCATAGAGGAGAAAGACAACTAAGTGTTTTTATGAGATAACTTGCTGCAAGCAACAGGCCACATCTGTGGATGGAGTAAAATTTCAACCATTATGAAGGTGACATTGCGTTGGAATAGAATAGTAGTTACAGTCATAAAAACGAAGAGACAGGCCTAGAGAGATTGAAAGAAGGAGAATAGCAAGAACCAATCTCAGGCTACCAAAAGAGAGATAAGATTTTAAGTATACCTAACATGGAGAGAAACTGTAAAAAAAAAAGGGGTTTGCTAATGCTCTGTAATGAGACAATTGGAAATTTGAGGTGTTCTGGATTTCAAGCAATGATGCACTGGTATGAATCAAGACATATTGGGAAAAAAGTGTATATGGAATGATAACAGTGCTCTTACCATCAATAACACTGAGAAGAAAGAAGAATGGAGGTTCTTAATACAAGAAGTAGCTGAGTGTAGAGAATGTACAAGAATGGGAGGGTCTACCCAAAGTGGATCTAACACAGGTAGCAGATATGGCAGTTGACAACCATACCGTTGAAAGTGCAGATAGCCAGAATAATGGAATAGATAAGGTAACAAAGGCATTATTTTTCAGAATAAAGGGCAAGCAAGCTCTATAAACCATTGTATCTAATGCAATATCGCTTCTTCTTCTTGCCTTTAACCCTCCAACGCGGAGTATAGGCCACTTATAATTGAATTCAATGTCGCATAATTTCTCGCTTCTGTACTTATACTCTGTCATGAATGTCCCCCTTTCTCTAGTTCCTTTTGTGTTCATCTACGCCACGAGTTCTTAGGCCTACCCCTCTTTCTATATCCATCCGGATTCCACTGTAAAGCACTTTTTGCTGCATTTGGTGTGTCCTTTCTAATTGTGCTACCAATCCACTTCCACTTTTTCTTAAATATTTGCTCTCTAATCGGAACTTGATATTGCAGGATCATGAAATATGGGCATTGAATACGGAAGATGTGAGAAGGCTAGAAAGAAATGAAGCAAACATGCTTCACTGAATAATGATAATAATAATAATAATAATAATAATAATAATAATAATAATGATAATAATAATAGCGCTCATGGGAACTGCCCATATCCTACATAAAATACTGTCTATGTAATCTCAAATTTTAAAACAGACTTATAATTTTCTTATGTTTTCTTAAACATTCTCTAGAACAATACTTTGTGCAAAACCAAATATATGGCACCCTAGTCATAACACCAACTTGAACTTCTAACTTGTTGTCCCTTGATGTCTCTGGGTGAGACTTGTAGTCAACTTGTACAAATACAAAGCAAAAGTCAAACATATAATAGTACTACTACTACTACAATAATAATAATAATAATAATAATAATAATAATAATAATAACAATAATAATAATTGATATAAGTATCTAGGGATTTGGGAATACAACAAAATCAAGAAAAGTGAAATGAAGGAGAGCTTTAGGCAAGAATATCTCAGAAGAATCAAATTAATTATGGGAAGTAGGCTTGATGGAAAAAACAAGATCAGAGCAATGAACACATGAGCAGTTTCCATAAAGTGATATGACGCAGGTGTTATTAGGTGGACAAAAAACAAGCTTGAGGAAATAGACAGGAAGACCAGAAAAGTTATGACAATTAAGAGGGAACTACACTCCAAAAGCGATACTGACAGGTTGTATGTATCTAGGAATAGGAGAAGAAGCCTCATAGGATGCACGATCTGTGTTGTCAATGAGAAGAACAGTCTGGGATGGTACATCAAACAGCAGCGTGAATCCTTGCTTGCTGCTGTTAAAATTAGCAATACAATACCTACCAAAAATGTGATGCACCCACAAGCATTTAAGAAACAAGACGAAGAAGAAAGAGTACACAATTGGAAAATGAAATCACTACATAGGCAATACCTCAGAGAAATTGAAAGAAAAGACAAGATCAACACCTGGAGATGGCTAAGTATAAGTGATCTGAAAGGATGCACTGAGGCATTGATATGCAGTGCCCAGGAACAAGCTCTGAGAACTAATTACACCAAGTTCCAAATAGACAAGACAGCAAACCACTCTTTTGTAGGATGTGTGGCAGCAGAAACGAAACAATGTCACATATTGTGAGTAAGTGTTAAAACCAAGAAATAGCAGCCAGATCTTCCTCAAATTTCATTCTAATGTCTCAAAAACTGAGGGATATACTGGATATTACAGTCCTTGAAAATAAGATAGGATGATCATCTGTAATGCTTTTAACCCTTTTAATACCAGTCTGCTCAAAATGCTTTGGGTTTATGATACAAATTTGAAGTAATCTAAATTAAAAGCTTCCATCAAAATGTCCTTTTAATTTATGCTCTAAACACCAGTTTAGTAATGACAAACACATTTTACTAAATTCTTTATGATTTTCAAAATTAATTGAAACAAAGGCATGGCATTTCAACAGAAATATAATAACAAAAGGGATAAACATTAATCTACTTGATTAGGGCCAGCCTGGAGTTAAACAAAAACAACAGTACCGAGTTCCAACTAACTGTCTTCTCAGCAAATTCTAAATGGTACTGAAAGTATTGTATCTCTACTATTGATTAGCATTTTGGTACATGCCATGTTCAGCCAAAGTTCTTGTTCAAGAACACCTTCCAAGCTTCAAATGTTTCATATAGTTCTTAGATAAAGTAATGAGAAGCAGGTCATTTATATAAACAACCAGTATGTGAATAATTTTGTATGATTATGACAAGAACTTTAATAAACACAAGAAAGATATCCTGTGTATGCCCTAATATATGCTAAATTCTTTACTTAATTCCTTGCCAATCCTGACTCTCTTTATTTCTTCCTTGCTCACCAAACTGAAGCCTCTATAATTTCGCGTCTCTAGTTGCACCAACTTTACATATATGTTACGATTGGTAATTTGATTGTGCTGCAACTCCAATCATTTAGGAATCGCACTTTACTGCACAATGAGATTAACTACTGAATATGTGTATGTGTGTGTGTGTGTGTGTGTGTGTGCACGCACTTATGCTTTGCATTTCAGTACTCATGTTTATGTGAGCAATTACAGAAGTGTGTGTATGTGCTTGTCATTAATTATGAAATTTGCTGTACCTGTGTAGTTCTGTATGTGAGAGCAGTCCCTAGACACAGGAATAGTGAAAGAGAATGAATAGGACATAAGCAAGCACTGGAGATACGAAACAGAGAGGGGGGCAGGAATAGAGGAAGAGAGGAAGGGGAATAGAGAAAGAGAGGGAGAGAGAGAGAGAATGGATAGATAGAAAGAGAGACATAACAAACTGCAGTACTTTATTATTTTGTCTCTTCCTCTTTTTATGGTATTTATTCCATTTATCTGCCAGTTTCTTCCCTGATTATGATGTATTATAGATGTCATTTCATTTTGATGTTATTTATACTTCAAAATGAAAGTACTGTTGAACCATTGTCATGTGTATGTATGCACACAATACATATGCATATGCACACATACAATTCTCCTCTTCTCAAATATTTTGTGCATACATTTGTGAATATTGTATATGTCAATATATACTTTTACTTTCTTATAACTGAATATATCACTGTATGTATACCTGTGTGCATGTATCTGTGTATGTATGTATGCAAGTGTGTGAGTGTGTATGTATGTATGTACCTTTGTATCACTGTGAGAATACTTACAAATTCTTTCATAAATGTGTATGCATGCATGTATACACACACCTCTAGAGGTACACATCCCCATTTCAATGTATGTATGTAAATACTACATGCGTATATATGTGTATACATTCTCAATGTGTATATATATATATCTGTGTAGTAGAAGAGTCCAAAAACTAAGTGTTATTTGTTGCCTATTTTACACATGTGTGTTTGTGTATGTGTCTCAGTTATATACATCTCTAAGTATACAGATGTGTGTGCATGAACATGTTTGCATTTGTGTGCATGTGATTGTACAGACTGGTGCATGTGCATGATTGTACAGAGTGCGTCCCACAAAACCCGTTGCATGATGTGAATGTCAAAAATGGCCAAACTGACATCAGGCAATGTTATAATATTAATGTCTTCTGTATCAGTTGAAGCCAGTGTTCTGGGATGGGTGAAGGAGAGAGGGGAGGTAGAGGTGCATACCAGAGTGAAGGGGGAGGGATGAAAAACAGAAGGTAGTATAGGTGGGGGGGGGAAGAAGAAGAAGAAGAAGAAGAAAGAAAAGGAAAGAAAGAAGAGGAGGAAAAAGGAAAGAAAGACGAAGAAAAAAGAAAGAAAGAAGAAAGAGGAAAAAGAAAGAAAAGAAGAAGAAGAAGAAGAAGAAGAACAACAACAACAACAACAATAATGGCAGCATCAGCAGCAGGAAAATGATGACAGAAGACAGAAGAGGAAAGATAAAAGAGAAAAAGAAATATGAAGGAAGTAGAATAAAAGGAAAAAAAAAAAATGTCTGCTGAACATTTTATTGACACTTTAGATAGGGTGTTGTATAAAAGTACAAAGCGTCTCTCTGCACCACACCACACTCCAGTACACTGCACCACACCATACCCAGTTGTATCCAAGACAGAGCCACTAAGAAGTCACTCAATCTGGGAGAAATAGCAGCCAAGTCTCACTCAAATTACATTCTATTGTCTCAAAAATAATTTTTTTTTTAAATAATATAATGTAACAAAAAACCATGTTGGATAATGTAGTCTTAGAGAGCCTTGAAAGGAGAGAATGATCCTACATCTACTGAATTAGAATCACTAAAAGCATAACTATAACACTACTACACCAAAGGAAAGGACTAAGGTATTGCTACACCATAATACCACAAGATTATATGAAGTCCAGAGTGTAAGAGACACATGCCACACCTAACTACACCACCACCTATACAACAATATACTACCACCTACACCATACCACATCACAAGCTGTCATTTAAGTATATAATATACACAGTACAAAACATTATACATTACATCACACTTACTATACACCATACAATACACAACATTGCATATGTACACCACAAAGTCTTCATATCACATTTAACACACTACATGTTATATAGCATACATCACTGCACGCACGTGCACGCACACACTCATCACACACACACATCACACATCACACATCATACAGCCAAACATACATCACAACTAACAACATGCATCACATCATACATAATATATAACACACAACATACATCATTGCATACATACACAGCTACATCTGCCATCTATTACTACTACTACTATTACTACACAACAACAACAACAACAACAACAAACTACACCACACAAGACTGCACACATACAAACACATGCACGTCAACATGCTATACAGTTAACACAACATGCAACATACAGGCACCACTACCATTATGACATGTACTATAACTACTGCTTTTCAAATGCAGACATGCATATACAAATCCAGACTATATACTGCACCACTTCTGACTGTTATACATGCACATGCATAAATACTTACACATCAACACTCCATACAGTCAATGTCAATAACAGACATTTTACAGACACTCACACATACTCCAGAATATACATCTATACACCATATAATAAATATGAGGGACCCTCCACATGGTGACTATATCTACTAGACATAGCAACCAATTTCTCTCAAATAACACCCCATCGTCTTAAAAACAGAAAGAAAAACATTCAAAAATGTCATAAAAATAATGCGAATAGACAGGATGGTCATGGCTGGAACACCTTTGATCGTGGCTCTGCTGATTCAGAGCTAACTTGTGGTTACATGGCAACATACTATTTTGATATTACAATAATGGATACACACTCACACATACACGTGTGTTTGTGTAAATACATACATATATTTACACCATACATATGTACACAGACACACAGAGACACACACAAATATCATACACCAGAATACTTGACTCTGTCCTAACCCAAAACAGTAAGCATCCTGAACACAACCAGTCACCTACACAATCACACCACATGCATAAGATAAATATATATATATATATATCCCCATCCACCTCCGTTCCCTTAGTCTGTCTGACAGTCCAGCCTCAAGCTAAGAACAGGGACCAGTTAGACACACCCAGTTACTTGCACAGAGACACCTCCTCCTATACAACCCAATCCCTCTCTACATCTGATAAGATTCCCACCGCCTTCACCATCACCACCACCATTCATGATCAATAAAACTATCACTAACTAAACCTTCACCACCATTATGGGTTGCCATGATCACTACTACTACTACTACTACTACTACTACTATTACTAACACCATCATAACCACCTCATTGCCATCCTAAACCCAATGTTAACCCAGCATTCCTTGTAAAATGGAGTCTGCTGCTGTTTACATCATGGATGTTTGGTTGGTGCAACCCTATACACATTGGCTATTCTGTTTCTGATTTTCAATTCCACACTTTCTCCTCTCAGCCCCACCACCTCTTGTGTCTGTGTTTGTGTGCCCTGTCTGTACTTTCTCTCCCCCCTCTCTCTCTCTCTATCTCTCTCTCTCACCCTCAATCCAACTGCTATGAAACCAATTTCAGCAATCTGTAGTCTTTAAGCAATATCATTCCTCTATCTCCAACTTCATACACACATATACACCACACTCTCCTTCTCTCAAACCTTGACAGACTGATAGAGAAAGAAAGATGGGGAAAAAAAGAAGAAAGTAAGAATGTTCACCAAGTATTAAGATCCTTTCCTTTCTTGTCACCTCTTATATTAAGAAAGTTGTTATTGTTCCCTGCAATTCAATCTTGGAGGAAGGAAGAAGTACAGTCAATTGAATCAGCTCCTCCATATTAATGGTGTTTATTTTATCAACTGAGATGAGATGACAACTGAAATCAACTCTGGTTAGATTTGAACTTACAGAGATAAAACTAAATGCTGTATTATATGGCACTGTAACTCAATATTGCCATCATCATAATTTTAATGTTCATTTTTCCGTGCTTGCATGGGTTGGACAGAGATTATTGAGGCAGATTTTTCTATGGCTTTATGGCCCTTCCTCTTGCAAACCCTTATGTTTCCAAGTAAGGTAATATTTCCCCATGGTCAGACATTCTTGCAGAATATTGAAAATGAATGACACTGCTTGCACAACAGTAACACAACCACACACACACACACACACACACAGGTACATGTAGGCTTCTCTCAGTTTCCATCTTCCAAATTCACTGAAGAGGCTTTGGTAAGCCCAGAGCTATAGTAGAAAACACTTGTCAAAGGGGCCATGCATTGGAATTGAAACTGGAACCATGTGGTTGAGAAGCAAACTTTTTGCAACACAGCTATGCCAGCATCTATATAAATAATATTTTTGACTTTGGCTCAAGGCAACAAATTTATAGAGGAGGAGCAAATCATGTGCACTGACTCCAGTTTACACCAATACCTGTGTTGTTAACGCACAGAAGTATGAACGTTTAAGTCAAACATGGTGGGATTATCACTCAGACCTATCATAAATGCTATTCTGCTTTGCAATGCAATAATAATGATTTCTAACACAGGCATGTATCTCCCCTACAGTAAGACACTTGTTCATAGTATTGGTTACTTTTTATTGACCTCAGAGGAATGAAAAGTAAAGTTTCCTTTGACAATATTTAAACTCTGTAAAACGGTTTCTGGTTAGGTAGCAGTTTTGAAGGAAAGTGGGGTTAGTCATCATCATCATCATCGTTTAACGTCCGCTTTCCATGCTAGCATGGGTTGGACGATTTGACTGAGGACTGGTGGACCAGGAGGCGACACCAGGCTCCAATCTGATTTGGCAGAGTTTCTACAGCTGGATACCCTTCCTAATGCCAACCACTCCGAGAGTGTAGTGGGTGTTTTATGTGCCACGGGCACGAGGGCCAGTCAGGCGGTACTGGCGATGGCCATGCTCGAAATGGTGTATTTTACGTACCACCTGCACGTAATGATCTGGCAATGATCTCGCTCGAAATTATATCAATTCCAACACTTGACTGGAATTGATAAGACAAAGTTGACCTAAGCTGGATTTGAACTCAGAATATAAAAAAGCTTGAACAAATCACTGCACAGCATTTTTCTGACACTCTAAGGATTCTGCCAAGATTCTATGGTGCTGCAAGCCAATGATGAAGTCCTATGTAATTAGAAATCACAGCCAAATCCCTCTCATATTACTCTCTACCATTAATGCTTTTTACAACTTCATATAACATGTCTCATATGGCTTCCACACAATCTCCTCTTTTAAATACTAAATCATCGTCCCGATTTTCGATCTAATGCATACTCTGATTCTAAAATTAGCAAGTGAATTAACCCTTTTGATATGAACCCATCCAAGACCACCCCTGGTTTTATGATACAAACTCTCAGCTTTAAAATGACTTAAACTAAAATCTTCCACTAAAATTTCACATTAATTTATGTGCCAAATACCAACTTCATAATGACAAAGTTATTTTACTAAATTATTCATTATTTTTAAAATTAATTGAAACAAACTCGGTGTGTTTCAACAGAAATATGGTAACAAGAAGGTCAAATGTGTAGGACAAAAGGAAGTTATTATTATTATTGCTATTTTTAGTTTTTTTTTGTAATGTCACTAGTGAAGAAAAATACAGGGAAGTTCTTGCAGCACAATTAAAGAATATTAAATTTTTTATTAATTATTGATGAAAATACAGATGTACCTACAAAACAAAAAAAAAAAAAGAAAGAAAACTTGTTCTAATAGCTAGATTTTATGATAACCGTATTAACAAAAAAATATAGTTGACAAGCTTTTAATGCTTTTAAAAATTAATTGCTGTACTGCCCAAGGCATTACAATTCTAAAGTAAATTTCTTTGAAAGCATGGCATCCCATTTAAAAATCTGATAGGCCATGCAAGTGTTAGTGGTAGAGTTAAAAATCGGTGTTCAAAATCTCCTGAAGCAGAAAGAGCCATATCTCTTTACACATGGCTGTATACACCAGTCATTACATTTACATGCATTCTACACATGCTCCAAACTTCCAGCTTCCTTAGAGGAGCTGACTAGAATTATTTATTCATAATTATCAAACAGTCCAAAGACATTATCTGAATATTTAGAATTTCAGGAATTTACCCAGTCAGATGCAAAAAGAGTTTACATCATAGCCTATACTTGAAGGCTATCCCATCAGCAAGGGAGAGAAAGACTACTGAATCAATCAATGATCAGTACTTGTTTTATTCTTTACCTTCAGTTGGAGAAGATGGGATAATTTCAGTATCTGTAACATGAGGTTCACATATGCCAATTGTAAAAATGTACTTTGCATTTCTGACTCTTATTCTGCCAGCACCACCACTACCACCACAGAAGCCACTGCTGCTGCTACTGCCGCCGCCGCCACTGCCACCACCACCACCATAATCATCATCATCAGCAGCAGCAACAGTATTTAATATCCACTTTTCCATGCTTACATAGGCTAGAGTTTATTTGAGGCAGATCCTCTTCTTGTCATCAACTCTTACTTGTTTCCAAGTAAGGTAATATTTCCCCAGACACATTGTCATAGAATACTGGAAATGAATGAATGACATTACTTGTATGACAGCAACACTCATTTACAACCATTATGTGATGTTAAGACAAAGAGACACAAACACACACAAGTACATATATACAAGGGCCTTCTTTCAGTTTCAGTCTACCAAATCCACTTTGGTCAGCCTGGGGCTAGAGTAGAAGACACTGGCCCAAAGTTCCATGCAGCGGGACTGAACCCAGGACCATATGCTTGGGAAGCCATGCCTGTACAAATTTATAAATAAAATCAACTTAGAGTTTCAAGTAGAGAGTTTTAGAATTCAGAGGCCACAGGATGAATGGTATCCTTGTTAATTTTATGAAAAGAAAAAAGAGCTAATACAAAAATAACAGAGATATGTTGAAAGTTTACATCAATGATCCTTCAATTTACATTCCCTCAAGTGAAATATATTGTGGAATAAGAACTGAAAGTATTTTGAAGAATTTCAACTCGTGACATTGAACTTATGAGAAACTATGCAATTTAGTGTATAAATTATTTTATTTCATCTAATATGTTCACTAATTTACAATTATTAGCAATTTTAGATCTAGAAAAATGTGCCTCAAGGATAGCTATCTTCAAATATCTCACTGGCCATGAAATTTGCTAATATTATTGAAGAAAAAGACCCGAAAGAAATCAATAGAGAATGGTGAGAGTTAACTTTGCAAAAGAATGAAATATCAGAACTAAAGAAATACTGTATTGTAATTCTCAAGAAAAATGTAGAAACAACTTAGGTTTCCCATTTATATTGAAGATAATGACAAATTTAATATCATTTTTCACCTGCTTCATAAAGGCTGTTTTCTTTGGTATACAGTATATAAAGATTAGAAGAAGAAAAAAAAAACAAACATTACTGGCTATGTAGTGAAACACTAAATACTTTCTTATACAGAAAAAAAATATGACATGTACATAATGTAACTACCAGAAAAATTGTACAAAAAATTCAAAAAACTAAATATATACCAATGAAAAATAAAGAGAACAAGTTTTTAATATAGAATAAAGTTATTTATATGTTTTGATATTTAATTGGTAAAAATCCAAGAATTCTTGGTAAATTTTAGAAAATTATCCAGTAAAATTCATGAAAATTATCTGGCAACCACAGGCAACAGATCTCGAGTGTCAGTAGAATGATAAAACTTACTTCTTTCATACTGTAAAGTGGTTGGTTAAAATCACACCAAACTAATAATAATAATAATAATAATAATAATGCAAAAATAAAAGAAGACACAGACAATCACAAAAACTAGCAGTTTTCTGTTGCTGTATCTGAGTCACTTCATTCATTCAAAGTGGTTGGTTAAAATCACACCAAACTAATAATAATAATAAATAATATAATGCAAAAATAAAAGACACAAACAATCACAAAAACTGGCAGATTTCTGTTGCTGTATCTGAGAGACAGCAAAGGGCAAAAGCAAGTAAGTAAGGATTTGTCAGAACCGACCCATGCCAGCATGGAAAAGCAGACAAAAGAAATGAGTGTGATGATGGTAATGATGCTTATGAGTGTGTGTATGCACACACACATACACACAAACACTGTGCTTTTGTATGAGTATACATTAATATCATTATCATTATTATTATTATTATTATTATGCACTACAACCATTATACCCCAGTCTTATTTCCACATCCTCCTCTCCAAAATACCCCAACCACAGTTTGCTTAATTGATTGCTTGAGTGTTTGTTCTGCTTTCTTTGAAACCACTGAAGATGGGAAATCTGATTTTTTTTTTATCAATAATTACTAAACAAAATTTTTTTTTAAGCATTTAAAAAACTTTTGCTTTCTTTTATCAAATATTTTTAGTTATATGTTGTGTGAGCTATGGTTTATTTGACAAACAAGATCAGTTATGTGAAAAATGAAATGCAATACCAATAGGAGTTACAGACAAAAAATAAATGAAATCAGTTCCACACGCACACACACAAACGAAGAAAAACAAAATGCAATCGAAATGTGGGCTGTATGAAAAATGAAATCAGTTATATGAAACATGAAATGCAGTAGAATGTTGATAAACATGGATACATAGCAACACTATTTCTTTCAGATAGTGGCAATTATAGTATTAGTGATAACTAGTGAAAAAATATATTCAAATAGTGATCGTACAGAAAGAAAATTTCCCTTTTGTTTTTATATGTTAAAAGTTTGGATGATATTGGGTAAAAAATTTACCAGTCTTGTGCAATTATTATTATTATTATTATTATTATTATTGCGAGCTGGCAGAATTGTTAGCAAGCTGGGCATAAAGCTTAACTGCATTTCCTCCATCATTATGTTCTGAGTTCAAATTCCGCCAAGTTTGATTTTGCCTTTCATCCTTTAAGAGTTGATAAAATAAGTACCAGTTGAGTACTGGGGTCGATGTAATCAACTATCTCCCTCCCCCAAATTTCAGGCCTTCTGCCTGTTGTAGAAAGTATTATTCTTATTAAGGGATTGCAAGGAAGCAAAAATCATTAGTGTTGCAAAAAAAAATGCTTTACAGTATTTGCTTCAGTTCTTTATGTTCTGAGTTCAAATTCTACTGAAATTAACTTTGCTTTCATCACCCTGGGTTGATAGAATAAAGTATCAATCAATAATTGGGAAATTATTGATTAATCCCCTCTTCCCATATCTCTGGTCTTGTGCCTCTATCAGCAACAAAAATAGAAGACACTAGCCCAAGGTGCTGTGCAGTGGGAATGAACCTGAAAGCACATGGTTGCAAAGCAAGCTCCTTAACCACACAGCCATGCCTGCACTTATGTATGTATGCATGTATGCATGCATGCATGTATGCATGCACGTGTGTGTGTGTGAGTGTGTGTGTGTGAGTGTGTGTGTATGTGTGTACATGCAAGAATGTTAACATTCCACATGTTTGCCAGTCACTTGCTGAGTGAAACCAGTGATATGATGATCATATACTTTGGTGACATTACAGACAGTCATTACGCACTTTCAAAGATCAATGGAAAAAAAAAATTCCTGACTTGAAAATTGAAAAACAGATAAGGGTTGGCAATAGGAAGAACATTCAACTGTAAAATGCAGTCTCACAAAGTACTCATCCAACCCATGCTCATATGAGAAAATCCAAAATTAAAGGAACGAATATCTATCTATCTATCTTTCTCTTTAGACATATACAGACACACACACACACACTAATAAATATTTAACTATAGGCGCAGGAGTGGCTGTGTGGTAAGTAGCTTGCTTACCAACCACATGGTCCCGGGTTCATTCCCACTGTGTGGTACCTTGGGCAAGTGTCTTCTACTATAGCCTCGGGCCGACCAAAGCCTTGTGAGTGGATTTGGTAGACGGAAACTGAAAGAAGCCTGTTGTATATATGTCTATATATATGTATGTGTATGTATATGTTTGTGTCTGTGTTTGTCCCCCCCCCCCAACATCGCTTGACAACCGATGCTGGTGTGTTTACGTCCCTGTAACTTAGCGGTTTGGCAAAAGAGACCCATAGAATAAGTACTAGACTTCCAAAGAATAAGTCTTGGGGTCGATTTGCTCGACTAAAGGCGGTGCTCCAGCATGGCCGCAGTCAAATGACTGAAACAAGTAAAAGAGTAAAAGAGTACATGATGTAGACAGTGTTTGTAAATTATATAAGGCATTTAGAGGTACAAATCTAAGGTCTGACAAAAAAAAAGAGGGAAGGTCCTCTCATGGGTTATACTGTGTGTATGTGCATGTGTGCATGCATGTGTGTATGCATTAGGCCAATGTATATGTAAAAGAATGAATTTTGTTTATATACACAGGTAAAGAGTGCAGTACACACACGCGCGTCTCCAGACTCTATCATTCAAATCCTCACCTATATCAAGGTATTTAATTCTGTTTCTCTCCTCCCCACTCTCTCTCTCTCTCTCCATTTTGGTTTCTTTTTACACCATTTGTGTCCTCAAACAACTTGCTCCACACACAATCACAACTAATATTTATTACCTCTAGCTCTAAACACCACACTTGCCTTTCAATAGTACTAAGGTATTTTATATTTTAGCACAAAGTGGAAAAGAACAGCTATGGGGAGGGAGGGATGGAGGGTCAGGTGGGACAAGTTTATGATTAAAGCAAAAGAGAGAGAATAAAGGGGCGAATATGGGAACAGAATGCTAGTGTGTGTTTGTTACTGAAATGTTAAGTAAATAAACATTTGAGATTCATGGTGGGGTCAGGGTTTAAGAAGTTAAAAACAAGGAGTTGAGGTAGGGAGTACAGTGAGAGAGTGGAATAGGGATGATGTAGCCATTGCTGCTATTGTTGTTGTTGTTGCTGCTGTTACAGCAACTGGGTCAACTAGCTGACTGGAATTAAGGTGAAGTCATGGCCTTGTAGATCAAGAGTTCAAAACTCCAATGAAGAATATCAACTAATTAAGATACATAGTAGTGAAGGGTCTTTTTGTTTGTTTCTTTTGCTGATGTATTTTTCATTATCGGTAACACACACACACACGAGTATATATATATATATATATATATATATATATATATATATATATATATATATATATATATATATATATGTGTGTGTGTGTGTGTGTGTGTGTGACTGTCTATACACATTGTTGATACACAGGTATGCTGTTCTTGACTATCTTGGTGTCATTATTAAAATACCTCAGTTCTATTGGATCCTGCAAATAATTGTGTGTGTATGTATGTGTGTGTGTGCACGTACACATGTGTGTATGTGACTGAAATAAAGAAAAATGATTACATTTCAGTCAAGCAAAGAAAAGATGTGTGTGTGGGTGTGTGTGCATGCAAATATGTGCATGCATGGTGATGTTGACTTGCTATATTCTACTAAAGTGTTTTCAATACCATGTGTTATATGCAATTGCAGTTTATGTTTGGTGCAGATATGGTTGAATAGTTGAGATCATTTCCCAGTCATGAGGCACCTGGTTCAATTCTACAGTGTTCCATTAAGAACAAGTAACTTCTATACTAGCTTCATGCTTATTCAAGTGTGTGTGTGTGTGTGTGTGCATATGCATGCGTGCGTGTGCATGTCTGTGCACATACATATTGGTAGAGCCATTAAAACATCAGATGGAATGCCTAACAGTATCCATTCATGCTATCTGCACACTGAGGTTAACTTTGTGTGTATACATGCAAAATTCATTCATTTGTCTGAAGATTGTTTTGGAAAAATGTTCCTTAACAAATGCTCCCTAGAGTTATACAGAATAATCTTTAAATATTTAACTCTACTCTTGTCTACGTGAAAACCTACAACTTACAATATAGCAAGTTATAAATTTAATACATTTGTAATTACGCCATTTTATCAAGTTGTGCCCTTCCTTCATTTCATAAACCTCAGGATGTTCCATCGATTTTCTTCTTGAGAATACAATTTTATCATTCCCACCCCCACATATACTTTTTGTCTATAAGGTGGTACTCAGGCACTCAACTATGAGTCCACTGCATCTTTATAGCAGAAACAACTGCAAGCTAATGAAGTTCATAAGACAATCGTTTATTCCTTTGTCATCTCAATTTCTTATTACCGCTCTGCACTCAACTAACCCTTCATTCTGAAGCACAGGTATATTGAGTTCTGCACCAGGTTATTAGTATCACAGCACCTAAGTGAAATATTAAAATACACACACACACACACACACACACACACATAAATATATATATATAAAGAAGAGAGTAAGACAACCCAAAAACCCAGAAGAGAAAATGTTGCTGTCCCCTGATCACTTCCTTTTCTTAAAACAGACAATACCACCCGGGTTATTCCCTATGTTATAAAATGTATGAGAGAGCGAGAGAGAGAGAGAGAGAGAGAGAGGGGCGTGGCATGAGATGATGGGTGACTGGCAGGCTGGAAAAAGAAAGAAGAATGGAAGTGAAGAATCTGAAAGGAATACAGGAACATATTCAGAAATAGACAATCAGGACTTCCATTTCGGAAGAGAACAACACATTCCTGAGAAAGAGAACCAGCTTGACTTCTTATCGTTTTCTCTACCCCCATCATTTTCTCATCAGTTAGAACATTACGCTTTCTCTCTCTCTCTCTCTCTCTCTCTCTCCACAACTCATTCATTTCCTCTAATCCTAATACATCAATGTGTGTACATTATTTGTATGTAAACATACAGTTATACATATATATATATATATATATATATATATATATATATATATATATATATATGTATATATATATATATATATATATATATATATATATATATATATATTATATAAATGAGTACATAATAATGGTTTCTAACATTGGCAGAAGGCCACACATTTCAAGGGAGGTAACAGCTGATTAAACTGACCCCAGTACTTGGCTGGTAATTTGTTTTATCAACCACTCAAGCATGAATGTCAAAGTAAACCTCAGGAGAATTCGAAGTGCAAATGTAAAGGGATGTATAACTAAAAGAAAATAACTCAAGGCATTTTGTCCAGTGTTCTATAGATTTATCTTCACATTAACAAGTGTACAGTGACCGTATATGTATGTGAGCACTGAAGTCAAAAGCTTCTTAGTGTACATGAAATATATATGCTTCTTTATGTTAAGTTATGTATAAAAACAATTTAACATGAAACTGAACGATTACTCAATACTTTTCAGTGGAGAATAGAATACCTGTTTAATTAACCATTTAGCATTTAAACTGGCTATATCCAGCCAAAGTTTTCTATATGTTTTATGTTCAAACTGGCTGAATATGGCCTCTCACACTAACCCTACAATGACATTCTAAAAATTAACAGTTACATCACCAAATTCTTGAAGCTAGGACATAATGCATGGTTATTCAAATCAATATCAATAAATAAGCATTAAATTTGGCAGTGTAACCTGAATGTTAAAGGCTTAAGTTTTTACAAAGAAAAGGTTGACAGTGACTTCAAAGCTTGGTCAACACAATAACCACTAGGTACATGGCTTAAAGGTTATGGTGTTGACCTCTTGCTTAAGAAAAGCACCTAATTTCACATTATTTCAGTCTACTGAGCAGAAAGTTAGTACCAGCTTGGTGCTGAAGCAGCTCTTTTCCCTACAGCTAACAAATTGCACATCTTCAATGCTCCCTTGGATCAAGTGAGGTGGGGGCGAGTGTGTGTCTAACTCTCCTTGTGGTTACATAGGCATCTAAAACAATTAGCAAAAGCATGGTACAAGCTGCCAGGTCACACTCACTTGTGAGTGACAATTAAGCGTGTATGCATGAGTTGTGTATATATGCAGGTCTTTGCATGTACCACGTCCTCGCACTGTATTTTTCTTGTCATTTTTGTCCTCCTTTTTTTAAAAATTAATTATGTGTGTGTGTATGTACATACACAAACATTTGAATAAAGGGGAATTATTGCAAATATAGACAAATAGACATCTAGAAAGATAGATGATACATAGATGAACACATACTACAGGGTGTCCACAAAGTCTAGGTACATGGAGTAAATAAAATCATAACTTAAACAATTAAATATAAGAAATAATAATTTCTTAAAGTATGTGTTAACCCCCATGTACCCAGACTTTGTGGACACCCTGTAGTTTGTATGAATGTATCAATAAGAAGACTTATAGGCATGTATATGCTTTCTGGGAAGAGAGCACATGAAACAGGATGGGGGATGGGGTCAGAAAGAGAACAAGTACAGTTGCTTAACCAAAGGTGGTCTTGTCATGTTCATTACATCATTTTCTCAGCACCCCACCATTCATAATTCACTTCATCTTCCTTTCGTAAAATGGCAGGATGTAATTTGAGGGAGATCCAGCAGCTATGTCCAGCCATTTCAGTAAGCGTGTAGATATGTCCTCAAATGCGTAAATATGTTGTTGTGGGTTGTGGACATGTGAAAATTTAAGAGATTGGATGAGAAAATGAGTTTGTATGTAAATTGTAGAGACAAAATGCTTGCATTGACAGAGAAAGCTGTATGAGAGTGAGTTAAAACAATATGAGTGATGTATAAACGAATCAGTTGCCAGGAAAGTGGGTGATTGGGAGTGACAGGGGAGATTTAATGTGTATTGTAAATAAATATGAATGTATGAAAATGTAATTGTGTTTGATTTCTACAACAGTCTCTTTCTCTCTCCCCCACACACATACTCATAACACACATTAACATGATTCTGGCTTCTATCAAGCTAGAGATCTCTCGATTGAAATTAAAATGAAACACCAGCTATTAACCAATCTCCTCACCATAACAAAAAAAGAGAAAGAAATGAAAACAATACTACAAAGAAATATATATAATACATGTATAACATCATTTAATGTTCATCTTCCATAGTAGCATGGACTGGATGGTTTAACAGGATCTGACAAACCGAGCTCCAATGCCTATATATACTATTTATTAAAGCCCCCCCCACCCAAATTGGCACTTTTTCTGTACATCTCTTTAACTGAACGGCTAAGTTGTGAGGACATAAACAAACCAACACCAGTTGTCAAGCAGGATGTGAGAGAAACGCAACATAAATGCACACACACACACATATATATATACACACACACACACACAACAGGCTTCTTTTAGTTTCCATCTACCAAATCCATTGACATGGCTTTGATTGGCTCAGGGCTAAAGTAGATGACACTTGCCTAAGATGTCATGTAGTGGGACTGAATCCATGATGACATGGTTGGGAAGCAAGATTCTTAACCACACAGCCTCCCTACACCTAGGCTTTATTTTTAATTTTAATTCACAACTTAAAAATATTAATATATAAATAGAATTTCCTGAAGGGAGAGAAAATTGTAATACAAGATATATTTTTGTTAATATAATATATGATAAATCATTGATGTTTTCTCAGCATAACCTTCTAGAACTCCTGGTTTTAATGTTACAGTAAAACGATAATAGTGAACAACGAATGGCATAGAATCTTGAGTTCTGATACTCTGGTTTTTGTCTCCATTTCACTGTTTCTGAGAAAGATTTCTGTCTTCAGCTTTGGAACACTATCATCACTTGCACAGTATCTTTATTTAAATATATTCATGTGTACATAATGTGTGTATGTGTTTGTGTGTGTGTGAGAGTATGTATGTAATGTGAGTGAATGTGTGTTTATGTGAGGGTCTGTCTGCATGTATGTGTATATATGTGTATGTGTGTATATATATATATATATATATATATACACATACACACACACATATATATATATATATATACAAACATACAGTCTGTCTCACATTTCTTTGTGGGAGGAGGGGGACTTGTTTCAACAACAAAACATTAGTCTCTTCATCTCTCCTTCGCCAACATACATTTCTTATTTATATTTGCTATCTGAATCACGTTGACTCCAGGCCATCATTAACTTTCCAGTTCCAGTGACTATCTTCATAAAATGTCACACAATCGCTATCAAAGTGAAGCTTTCAGAGTCTGAGTACATTTGCAGTATTTACTTTCACATCACTTGGTTCTTTAGTTCAAATCCCAATGGAGTCAACTCCTCTCTCAACAGACAGACGTTGAAAAATAAATACTAGTCATTGATATACGCTGGGATATGGGACACAGTATATGTTGCAAGATAGCATATGTGCACAGCCTGGCTCAGTATGAAGGTCATGGCTGGAACAACTAAAATTACCGACCAAGATTGAGCAAACCTACTATCAAAGGTGTTCCAGCTGTGATCATCGTCTCTTTCGTTCCGCTGCTGCATATAGCAAGCGAAATAAATCTCCCTCAAATCTCAAATAATTCCTTACCAACTTGAAAACAAAAGGAGGAGGAGAAGAAGAAGAAGAATCTTTGCATGGTCAGTTTTGGAAAGCCACTGAGGATGTATGTGGAACCAAGACAAACAGCTTGAGAAAATATGGATATGAGGAGGAGGTGTCAGCAAAATGCAGAGTGTGTGGAATTCGGGATGAGACAATGGCACACATAGTTGCAGAATGTCCCGATTTGGCTCAGAGAGAATATAAGAAGTAGAGACATGACTAAGTTGTGAAAGTTTTGCACTGGAAGCTTTGTCAGAAATGAAGGCTTGAAGCTGAAAGTACTTGGTGTAATCATCAGGTAAAAAGAGTGTTTGAGTCGCAGAAATGCAAGATTTTATGGGATTTTCCAATTCAAATTGATAAGAAGATAGAAAATAATAAACCAGATATAACAATAATAGACAAGGAAAAGCAAAGTTGTTTACTAATTGGTCCCTCATGCCCATTTGATTCCAGGATTGTAAAGAAAGATGAAAATTTTTTTAAATATAATCCCTTAAAATTTGAAATTGTGAGAATTTGGAATATGAAAACTGTAAAACTTGTGTCAATAATTGGTGCATGACGGACTGTGAGTAATGATATTGACAGATGGTTGAAGGTGATTGAAATGGAATGTCCTGTAGAGCTTCTGTAGAATGTTGGCCTCTGAGGCACATGAAAGATTATCAGAAGGGTTTTGAGTACTTGATAGGTAGTAATCAGCTACCCACATAAACCCTACTGGTAATAAGACCAAACCTGAGTCAAATCAAACAACAATAACAATGACAACAACAAATAGAATAAAATAAATTTTAAAAAAACATGGTTCTGGAAATTCTAGGACCATATTCCCAGACTAGTCCTTGTAATCTACAAAACTTTGAGATTTTGTAGATGACATTCTACAAAAACTTAAGTGAGACCTATATAGTAAATTGCTCCCACATTTGAGAGTGCTGCTGCTGCAGTATCCCAGACAGCACTCAGAACAGCCATTTAACCAAGTGGCATCAAATCACTCACAGACACATTCTAGTCCTTGGCTCACAAGAATACTGTCACGTTTTCTCTCTCTCTTCTCTCCTTCAGCAACTTTAATGGCTTCTGATCCCCAGAGATGCCAGGTCTGGTCTCACCTCTACTCAGGTATTCCTGACCTTCTCATCTCTTTTTCTCTCATCACCCATACTGTTTCAAGACTACAAGCTCAGTACTAGTTACTACACCTAGTTTTTTACTCCTTTGAATATCATCACTCTAGATTTTCCTCCCTACTCTTGCCTTTCCTACAGGGGTTAACTTACAATACTTCATGAACAACATAAAGAGCGTCAATCTCACCAGTCTACAAGGGCCCATGAAGACCATGTTCATACTATCCTTGCCTCAAAACCCAGTAAGTAATAAAGTATGTCTGAATAAAAGATGGGAGAGCCATATTTGGAATGTTTTTAACCATTTATAAGTCTATGAAATCTGCACTGTCTCAGAATTAAACAACAACAAAAAATAACCATCACCCACTACCAGTCAACAAAATAACTCTGACATGGTCATTCAATCTCATAGAAATAACATCCAAATCTCCTTCAAATCACACTACTAAAAAAAAAAATTGGTGGGGAGGGCACATTTGAAATGTAGTCATAGATATACTGTCTGAATTAAAAAAAAATTTTTTTTTAAATCAACGCGACTAGAATATCTTTGATCAAAGGTGTGTTCAATCAAGGTTGACCTGGCGGGTGCTAAACAACGTCACGCACGCACACAATTATAGCACAAAAAATCAAATCCACATACATGTTGAAGTGCGTGTCTAGAAAATACTACAACCTTTCTTTCCTTTTTCATTCTTTTTTAGGTGATGGTGGTGGTGGAAAGCTAACCACCAAAATTCTAATTACATACTTGTGTAACTTCAATCAGTGAAAACATTACAAAGCAATTGTTCATATTTTAATTTTTACACTTTAAATATTTCGTTTATAATTAGTCATCCATTTAATTATATTTTATACCTGTATACATTTATATATTCATTTATTACAGGCTGCATTTTTTTTTATATATAAAAATAATTATTATGATATCATTAATTTAGGATGATGCTCAGTAAAAATTATATTTGAAATTTATGCACCAAAGTGAGAAAACAGAACAAGGGAAGGGGAGAAACTTGGAGAATGGTAGACGATATTTTTATATGAATACCTAGATATAATTACACATTATATGAGTGTCTATGTACATGTACAAACATGTAGGTAATGTGTGTGTATGAGTGTATACATACATACACATATATAGAGAAAGAAAGAGGGGAAGAGAGAGATAGATGTAGATACATCTGACTGTACACATCTGAAGATGAAAATGCATATCTGTGCCTATGAAACTTTGAATAATGTAGAACTCAATCAACCTGTTACAATACCAACTATGTGTTGAGTACTACTTCCGTCTATTCACCTACCTGTGTGTGTGTGTGTATCTGTTTGTCTGTCTGTCTGTATGTAAGTTTGTGTGTATCTTTTATCTCTTACATTTCTTTTGCTTCAGTCTTCAGACATGCTGGCACCACCTTGAAGGGTTTAACCAAACAAATCAACCCTAGTACTTATTTTTAAGCCTGGTGCTAATTCTATTGGCCACTTTTTGCCAAACCAAAGGATATAAACAAACCAGCACCAGCTGTGAAGTAATTTGGGGGACAAATCCAAACACAAAGACACATATATATGATGGGCTTCATTCAATTTCCACTAATCAATTCAATTCACGAAACATTGGTCAACCTGAGGGTATTTCTGGAAGACACTTGCCCAAAGTGCAGCACAGTGGGACTGAACCCAAGACCACATGGTTGGGAAGCAAACTTCTTACCACACAGCCTATATATATGTATATATATTAGTGTGGGGTAAGAACTAAGTTACCTCCCATACAATGTCCACTTTGCATTTCTGTCTTGCAAGTAAAATAAAACAAGTATTAGACAAAGTACTGAAACCAAAATAATCAATATAGTCTCCAGCATGACCAGAGCACAATGACTAGAGCCATGAGGTATACCAATGAAAGATACAAGAGACATGCATCAGCAAAGAAAACTGATAAATTGCTGCTTTCAAACAATACACTTTGGTGTATTTGTTCTGCCCGAGTAACATAGGTGCTCCTCAATCATTCTTACTATCATAAATGAGTAAACCAGAGATTGTCTCATTGGAAGCCTACAAATCTTAATGCTGTTGTTCTAAAAAGGCAAGATAAAATAAATATAATAAAAACATGGTCTTTACGTAATGTTGGGTCATGCATTGAAACAGTCCCCTCGCTTTTTATTTATCTTTTTCCTTGTAGGAGAAATGATCTTTTTTGCTTTTTTTTGTGATATTTTGTGGAGTTGGTTTCAAGCTGCTGTATTTATTCTGGTTCTTGTTTGGTCCTAGATTAGTTCCTCATTAAACAGATCTATGTTCAAAGTGTCCTAATCATATGAGCATGTGTATGTATATGTATGTGTATGTGTGTGCATGTCTATATATATGTATATGTATGCTTATATATATTTATGTATGAATATATATATATTCACACATGTATACATGTTTATATATATATAAACATATACACATACACAAATGTGTATGTGTGTATGTATGGATGTGTATTCTGTCTGTATGTAAATATACATATACACATGTTCATGCATACATATACTCATATATACACATCTGTGTGTATATGTGTGTGTGTGTGTATATATATATATATATATATATATATATATATATATACATACACACATAACGTGTGTGTATATGTATGTATGTGTCTTTGTATGTAATGTATACTTACATGGTGTGCTGTTATGTATGCCATAACTTAATGATTAAAACTGAAACGTGGAAAGCAAGTCCACTACATCATATGACTAACTGTTGCAATAATGGTATTAACACAGGGTGATTTGAGATCGGAGACAGCATTAACAAGCACATTCATCAACAACAACAGCATCAACAAAATAAATCCTACATAGAGAGGCGGGTGGAGTCAGAGGGTTCCATTTACTGTGACATAAACAGGGGCGGCATTGACAATGATAAAGGCCATTTTCAGTTTGTTGTAGTCATCTGGAGAAACCTTCGTACTGAAGTAACAAAAGAAGCAGACGCACACACACGCATACATTTGTATTCAGTTAGGCACACACACGTCAATGTATATGCGCAAATATGTGTGTACATACATGTACGCACACACAGATGTGTCTGTGTGATGTGTGCATGTATGTGTGTATATGTGTATACACACACACACAAAACTTTCAACCTTATTTAACCTGCCCACCCATGTTTTTCCATAACCCAATGTTTCGGGGAGACTAAATGTTCTATAGGAAGTAATTACCCCCATCTCTTCTAATTAACAAATAAAACAAAAAAACAGCCAACAAGGAAGATCTATGTAGTTGCTTTACTGTCTGGAAATAGCAGCTATGTGCCCCTACATATCACATTCCACTGTGTAAGGACGGGGAGGGATAGTTTAGACAAAGTCTACTAAAAGCACTGTCAGACAAAAGGTATCAGATGGTTAGGACTGGAAGAATTTTGATCCTAAGTTTTCTCAATCATGGCTGACTTAGGTTTAAATAACATAAACAACAAAGTTTTAAAAATTTTTCAGCAACCCATTCTTAATGTAGTCATCTGATTTGTTAAAGATGTCACCTAAATCTTTCTTACATTATGTCCTACTGTCCTAAAAACAGGAAGACACGTCACATTATGTAATCCTAGATATACTGTTGTCTAAAAAAAAAAAAAGAAAGAAATATCAGATATTTATGACTGGAAGAGTATGCTCATAGGTCAGTTTTGCTGAGGTAAAATTGGGAACTCAATAATGACTGACTAATTTTAATGTACATATCTATTTGTTGCTCATTCATTTAAAACTTGTTTTTCCATGCTCACAGAATAAGCAAACTTGCTGCCTGACAACAAATTTGCAGCTACTGCAGATGAAGCCACTGCAATAGCAATCTACTTCAGTGAATGTACTTTTTACCAAAATATGGTTGATCAAAGAAGTTTTGCCTGTTTCATGAGAATCATGAAGGAAAACTACTTCTCTTTGGTTACATTTTACCAATTATTTTATCTTTGTATACACTTCTTTGCATTGCTTTATCTCGAATAGTAATTCGTTTCGGTGGACATATTGCTGCAATTGCTGAATACCATAGGTAGCTGCCTAAAGAATATCTCAAGTGTTGCTGCTGGATTTGCACTGGAGTTAGCAGTTCACACTGTTTAAGATCCTTGCTAGCCATTGACCGCACAATATTTTTAGTGAGGATCAAGTGCTTGGTTGTATATGACAGATGTGTAGTTTTGATGATCCCTATGATTGATATAGTATGTCTTCTGTCATGCTATATTGGTGATTATGCTAAAGTTGCCGAGGATTGACTGGTAAACAGGCACTGAAAATGATAGCAAAGGGGCTTTGAGAATGCAAAACTGCAGCCTTTACCAAGGTACTGATCCAGTCAGATAAGATATCATTTCCAAGAGGTTTCTTATCTGGCAAGCTTAGCAGTTTGGTGCACAGACATATCAAGCAACTATTTTGAGGTACTGGAATGAGATTGGATCATGGCTATTGTACTGGAGCTGTCTGAGATTTAAATAGGTTATAAAAATTCCTAATTTAAAACTAATATCTTTAAACATTAATATGTAGTTTCAAATACCATTGAAGTTAGAAAAATAATTCATTCTTCCATTGTTTCCATTTAAATTTGCATATATTTATATTAAATCATGTTTGATTTAAAGTAATCTGCCAGTACAGATAACAATACTGAGAGACAATATCTCACACAAAATATATAGACAGTATATCCAGAATGCTATCATTATTCAAATTCCTCATTTAAAAAAGATCATATCTTCAAAAAATTAGTACACAGTTTCAATACCATGGAAGATAGAAAATAATTTATTCTTTCATTGTTTCACATTTACATCTGTTTATACTTCTAAAATATTCAGGTATTATACTCAATGAATCAAACTGTTAATTTTTATAACATTTGAAATATTCTCAAACATTATACTGTCTCTCCATCTCACAACTCAGTGTATATCATAAGATGAATGAGAAAATGTGAGTGTGAGCAAGAGATAGATTAAAAGACTGAAAGAGAAAGAAAAACAATTTGACATAATAAACTGACATTGCTATATTGCACACTAACACTCCTACTCAATTACTACTCCATTACAACTTTCAACCCCTCTACATTTGAGTTCTTGATTCATCCCTGTTTAAAGAGATCTCCGACCTGCAGGGGAAGGGTTTTAGTTGCATCTAAGATGTCCCTGTGAAATTTAGTAATAATCATTGGGAAATGGTAACACTGTTTCAGTAGAGACAAACATCACCAATTATGTGCACACGCATACACATGATATTTTATATATACATTTATATAATAAATATATTTAATACACACACACATGTGCATGTATGTGAATACATGTATGTGTGAGTGTGATGTAACAGTTTTGTTTACACCAAGATCAGCCCTCATTGAACCAAAGATTTCAAACCATAACCAAATCCACACACACACAAGGCATAATGTATATTATCAAACATGTCCTTTTTCCATATAGTTAGTATGGCTTAAAGATCTAGCTGCTATTTTTAACAGGTAGGGCAACTAGAAAGTGACTCTCGATGACTTGTGGAATTTATTACTACTATTTTATTCCAGGTCAACCTCGATTGAACAAACCTAAACTCTAAGGCATTCTAACCATGATCATCTCATCAGTTTAGAGTTATGTAAAATGAATATATCTAATGTTTTCTGTCCTAATGCAGGGTTCTATTGGCTGCTCTTTCTAGCATATAGAGTGACCACATTAAGGTTCCTTCATTGGCTTGAGGTGTTTATTGTTGTAATTGTTTAGCCTAGGACAACTCTGACAGAGCAGACTTGTGACCGAAGACAGTCTCATCATTACTATATTATCTGGTGTGTCTTTCGATAGTATAAAGTGGTGTTGTCGTTTTTGTTTAACGCCAGGTCCACCCAATCGCACAGACCTGTGATTAATGGCAATCCAGCCGTGATTATCACATCTCTTAAGGACGACTGCATTATCGGATGTTTTCCGGGGGTTTTTTTTCGTGTCTTAAGACGTTTTGATGTAGTGCACTCTGAAGTTAGTGCTACTGCTGTTTAGTCCTGGTTCAAGCCATGATGCAGACCTACGATCTAAGGCGAACCCCGACGTTGTGTTTATTGTATATAATCTGTAATGGATGTAGTTGTAGTGTGGTGTCGAGGTAAAAAATACAATGCAGTGCGGCCTCCGAGTCTAGTGTTGTTGTTGTGGTGGAGGTGGTAGTGGGAATAATGTAGTGTTGCTGTTGGAGTGTCAGTAGTAGCAGCAGCTTCTTGGCTTCACATCTTAAGTCTTCTTTGACCAAAATCAGTTTTGTGGCTGCTCTTACTACTACAACTACAACTACTACTACTACTGCTAGCATGACGATGACAACAACTACAATGATCAACACTACTACTGTTGTGGTTGTTGTCATAATGGTTTTAGGCGGATACCCATAGAATAAGGGTTGGAACAAAATGGTCGAACTGTCTCCCCTATAAATTATGATCATGTCAAGGGACAACCTTTGTTTTAATTTTGAATTTCGTCGAAGAACGGCAAAAAAAAATCTTCAGGAAATTATAATGTAAATAATATAAATTCACGAATTAATAAATAACAATAGCAATTAATATCTTAACTTTTCACGGGGGTTAACAGAAATCCAGTTGAACAATTAGAATATATAGAAATAAATAAACACAGAAATGGGTTGTCATAGGATTGTATGTATAGAATTATAAAATAAAAAACAAAACATGATTAGAAAATAACAAGGATGAACCAATATCTATTTAATAGTAACAATATTAATATTATTATTCGTATAGTCTTCATTTAAAATTGAGATGTAAGAAAACAAACAAGATCGATCATCTTCCCCGATTTACTTTGAGTGGATGTGATGTAGTGTCGTTCATTCTTTTGCCGAGAAAGAACATCAACGGAGGTAAATGAATGTAAAAATAGCTCGAGGCGGGAGTTGCCGGGAGCTTACAAACTTAGTCGGCTGCAGTTGTTTGATTAAATAAAAGGTAAATAAAGAAACACTACATCAAACGAACGAACAACAAACAAATAAATAAACGGCAAGTAAATGTGGATGAATGGATGTTAATGTTTTCACCTCCTTCCACATCCACCTCCAGTAGCTGAATAAGGATTATCTCACAAGATAAATATATGTAAAGGTACACACACACACACACACACACAGAGAAACTGACAGATCTACAGATGACGGGTGACCACTTTATAAGTTATTGGCAACTGAGAGTTGATCCTCCACTTTGTGACCAAACTATTTACAATCACGAATATATATATGTATATATATACACACACATACATATATAGTCATATACGTAGACACAAATACATATACACAACAGACACGCACCACATACATAGGTATAAACATATACACATGCATTTTAATAAATTATGTTAATGACAAAGTGTCATAAATAAATATTAGATTAATCCTACCTTACAGGCGTGATGAAGAAGAGAAGCGCCAGGTGAAAGAAGACAATGGTCCAGTGAGGCGCTTCTCAAACGACTGGTTAGACTAGATAAAGACTAGGGTTATTGAGAACAGCGATGTTTTATTAGCTGCCACTTATGGAGTCGGCAGAAGTTGTGGAAGAACATGGTAAGGGAGCGCATATGGAAACAGTGTGGTAACAGACGATTCAATTTACTTTGATATTTATTCGCTTAAAAAGGAATTTGAATAAAAAATTTCACTAAGATAGTAAACCAAACATGAACCTCATTAGATATTATTCACCGAAATGTGATGTTAATTCGTTGATAATTTTATATCGGTTTTTCTTTGAATTAATTTGTCCTACGAAATAATGTTTTCTCCCCGACTAAGTGCGTGAGCCATCTGGTTTGACTTTAGCTGTTGTTTGTGCATAATTAACCTAGAAACACACGAATTGGAAATATGTATTTTTAATGTATTAAAATATGAAATAAATAATCTAATTATCGAAAGCAGCTATTTCTGCTAGCTGTGAATAAAAAGCAATACAGTTGCTATTTAAATGAATTCGTCTCAGAAAAAAAAAGTGTTGTAGCTAAGAGGTGGGGAGGGAGGAAAACCAGCCGGAAGTTTACTGTTTTTAAAACGGAAGTAGCAATCACGTGATACAAACATTAGCCAAAATGGCAGACACGGATTCGGGCCAAGTCGAAGAGGTAAAGTAATTTTCAGCTTTAAGCATTGAATGTATGGTATAAATTTTTACCTACCTCAGTCTATTATATCGGCCGTATTGTCATCTATGTAATGAAATATCCAGAGAAGCGTTACAGCATGATGTGGTTACGCAAAGCAACACTGTAGAAAAACTCATATTTTATGCTAACCTCACCTAAGAAGTGAAATGCACAGCTGTTGTTCTGTCTAATGACAAACACTAAAATAATGTATTTCTTGCGGTTATATTTGTGGTTATGCCGCTCATATTTATAAGTTTGTATGATATCATTTTCTTTGTTCTGCACGTCTTCTTGCTATCGATTGTCTTTTTAGTCTGAATGAATTATTATTAATAGACGTAAAATACATCGATTAAAGTAGGAGGACGCGTTTCATGATCCGCCCATTTAACTTTTCAATCGACTTTAATAAATTACTTTATATTTATATATATATATATGTATATAATATTGTGTGTGTTTATATTAGATATATGTGTGTGTAGAAAACTTATAGTAGGAAGCTCTTAAAATGAGTATTTCAGCTTGTTTTATTAATTTGTATTACGTTCCACTATTTACTTCAATGGAAGACTTGGGAAAATTACGCAGGGACACGGGTACGATTTACTTCACTATTTTTTGTTTGCATTAAAATCAAACCTTTATTATACGCCGGCATGTGGATTTTGTTTATTCTTGTTTCTGTTATTATAAATACCCCGGATAGGTAATGAACTCGGGTTTTTATTGTTGTTATTACTAGTGGGGCGGTCAGCTGGCAGAATCATTAGCACGTCGAGCAAAATGCTTAGCGGCATTTTATCCGTGTTTACTTTCTGATTTCAAATGCCGCCGAGGTTGACTTTGCCTTTCATCCTTTCAGGGACGATAAAATAAGTAGCAGTCGAGCACTGGAGTCGGTAATATCGACTTACTCCTACCCCTAAAATTGCTGGTCTTGTGCCAGAATTTGAAACCATTATTTATAGATGGCGGAGACTTGCAGAATGGTGGACATCCGTTCTATTTTCAGTGAAACGCTGTATTGAGTTTGTGTAAAAATCTCGTCCAAATCACTAAGCCTAAATTAATATACTAGATTGATTATACCTTCCTCTAACAAATAAAATAAAAACAAACCATTATTACACTTAAAGGATAGTTGTCAACGTCAACGTGACGCGATTTGAACTCAGAACTTAAGCTGTTGTCCTTTACGTCGTGAGTTGATATCCTGTTGAGGTCGACTTTGCCTCTCGTCCGTCTGGTGTTGATCAAATAAGTACCAGTCAAGTACTACCTTCCCCAAAATTTCAGATCTTGTGTCTGTATTAGAAACAAACATTAGGACAGTGGGTTGGCAGAATGTTTAAATATTGGGAAAAAAAATATGTATTTATTCTGGCTCTTTACGTTCGAAGTTCAAATTCCTCTGAAGTCAACTTTGCTTTTTACTTCCACTCCAGGTTGATGAAGTAAGGCATCAATCAAGTATTTAGGATTCCTATAAAATGACTACACACGCCCTCACCCAACTCCAAAGAAATAGTTGTTTGCCTTGTGCTTAAACAAGAAGCAATTTTTAAAGGGTGGTGAATTAGCAAAATCATTATAGCCTCGGACACAATGCCTTAAAGTATTTGTTCCACTTCTAGTTCTTAGTTAAAATCCCATGAAAGCCAATTTTGCCTTCTTTATCCATTTGGTGTTGATAAAATACAGTATCAGTCATGTAATAGGGTCAATGTCATTAATGAGTCCCCTCTCCAAAATTTCTGGTATTGTACCTAAGAAGCATTATTATTATTAAGACATGAGCTGACAGAATTGTTAGCACATCAGAAACAATGCACAGTGCTTTCTTCTAGTTCTTTACCTTTTGAGTTCAAATACTGTCAAGATCAACTTCGCTTTTCGTCCTTTTAGGGTCAATAGAATATAGTACCGATCAAGTGCTGGGATTAATATAATCAGTTAATCCCTTCCTGCTAAAATTGCTAGCCTTGTGCCAAAATTTGATACATTATTATTAAGTGATGGATTGGCTGAGTCATTAGTGTCAGACAGTCTCATGTGGTATTTGTCATGGGTCTTTATGCTCTGAGTCCAAATCTCAACTAGATCAGCTTTGCTTTAATTCTTTCAGGGTCAATAAAATAAAGTATTAATCAAGTTCTGGGATCAATTTGATTTACCCACATCTAAATTCAATAGTAAAAGTATTAGTGGTCAATTGGGTTCAGGTGAATTGACTGTAATGCTTACTTAAAAAATGCAGAGTTCTGTTCCAGTATCGAAAATGATTGTCATAAGGATAATTTTTTTTTTTTTTGTCATTAATTGTGATTCTTAAGGTCATAACTAAGATGCTGGACTAAATGCATTGCTTATAATTTACTTACATCATTCTCCAGTTTGAATTCCATTTAATTCCATAAAATATTGAGGCCAATAGCTCAAGTGCAAGTAACATTATTACAGTACCTCTCACAGTACTGAGTAGTGTTCTTGCTACAAGCACAAATATCCTTGGACACATTAAAAAAGTGGCCACTTGACTGATGTGTTAAATATTTTCTCAGTCACTTTCATTGCTATTATAAAGGTTTCTCTACCATCAGGCTATATACCACTTCTGTTCTGTCCCATTTGTTGTATCCATTCTATATCTCACCAACTTCTATGTTTCATTCACCCCAACCTTATATCAGATCATGTACAAAACCCAACTGCAACTGTCTAGAATTTCATCCCCTGAACTGAACATCAGCCACCTTGATCTCACCTGTCTGGAAGTGATGCCTGTGCAAGTCATGAGCATCACCTCTCATTTGACTAATTAACAAAGAAATCAACTGTGTCTGTACCATCCTTGTTTGTATCTTTTTGAAAGGAGTTATTGCATTTAGGCTACTGTTACTTTAGGAAGGTATTATAAAATCTGTCCAATTCTCCACTATATGTGGCCTTTGTGCCAGAAATTGACATATAAAGTTTTTTTCTGTTTTAATCTTGTGACTTTATATTTTATTTATTTTTTGTAAAGAAATGTTTGTTCCATATTTTCTGTTCAGTTTTCATGTTATGTGTTTATTTCATTAATTATTATTTTTTCTCCTGTATTATTATGCCTTTTTATTATGTACCAGTCAATGTCACAGTTATATGTATGTATGTACCTCCCCACTTTAATGTCAGCAGTACCAATGCATGTGTCTTCAAACAAATTTTGAAATAGAATTTCTTTACTGGACTAAATAACTCATTGCATTTAGTATTTTATTTTTTCATATGTCCTAAAGAAAACATGCTAAACCAATGGAATAAGAATACCAGTGGTCGAACCCATCAGCCATACCATCATACCATTCCTTCCATTATAATTGTGACATTTTGTTAGTGTAAGAGATCATTATTATTACATTACTACTCTACTTCAGCAGTAATCTCTTCTTTTTTTTTTTTGCACTTCTCTTTTCTTCTTTTGCCATAAGTTTCATCGTATTCAGCTATGTATCGGCAATATATGGAATAATCTTTGATCATGAACCTCTTGGATTTGTGCAAGCTATCATTGACAAAAATGTCTAAAATGAATTGTTAATAAGATAATTTTTTTTTTTCACACTGCTGTAAAGTGGTAGGCAATAGAAAGGGCATCCAGTCATAAAACACAATATACACAGCAACAAAGATTAGCAGTTTTCTAAAATGTGGGTATCAGACAACAAACGAATGCAACAACATGAGAGATTATAGTGGATCACACTTGTCCAACCCATGACAACATGGAAAAAACACGTAAAATGATGGTGGTGATTGACCTTAAAGATCAAAATTTTTCTAATATTTCCATCTTCACCACATTTTGATGGGATTGATCTGTGATTAATGTATAAATTGAACATCATTGGGAAACTTTTTATCTGGATAACTAGGCAAATTGGAGATAATTTTGATAATAAATTTCTAAAGAACTAATCAAATGTTTGTTATTGTTGATGTGGTATAACATCTTTTTAGAATTACTATGTTACCCAAATCAGTATCTGTTCAATTCAACCTAGAACTATAAAATCTGTAGCAGCACTAGGTAAAATTGATAAACTCAAATACTACACCTCTGTCAAGAAGGCAAACTCACTCTGGTCATGTTATTGCTGATTGTACTTATATTTGAGCTATCTACATCAGTGGAGTCCGTATCAGATTTTGTTGTTAAAATTCGTGTACAATAAACTGGTTAAACTTCTATTTAGATTTTTTTATACAATTCTTAATGATATTTAATTCTAAAAATATAATAGGGTTTTTAAACATCAAATGGCTAATAGGATCCACCCAAATAAAATAGGGATCAAAAAATGGTTGAGAACCACTGATGTACATAAAGACAGATGTTTGCCAAATTCCAAGGTCAGTCACCATTTTTCAGTGACAGTGAGATGGATAAGTGACCTCTAGATCATCTGGAATTTGAATTTAACTGTCAGGTGCATGTATGGTTGAGAAGCTTGTTTCCCAACCATGCAGTCTCAGGTTCAGTCCCACTGTGCAACACCTTGGGCAAGTGTTTTGTGAAATAGCTCTGAGCCAACCAAAACCTTATGAGTGGATGAGATGGACAAAAACTGAAGAAGCTCATTGTATTTTGAGCCTGAATGATTGTCCATCAATACCTTGCCTGTTGTAAGCTTGTCTGCCTATTGCATTATCAAAGGTATGAAACTTATTGCTTGTATTTAAATCTTGTGTATATTGGTTTCAAATTTTGACATGGGGCCAGCAAGTTCAGGTAAAGGGTAAGCAAATTACATCACCTCCAGTGCTCAACTGATATTTATTTTATCGATCCCCAAAGGATGAAGTACAAAATCAACCTCAGCAGCATTTGACTGATGAAATGCCACTAAGCATTTTGCCCAGCATGCCAGCTTGCTGCCTTCCAAATCCTGTGTGTATTAAATGATATATATATATATATGTTTGTATATGTGTGAGTGTACCTTTGTCTTGACATCACATAATAGTTGTAAATGAGCATTGCCATCATACAAACGATGTTGTTCATTTCCAGTCTTACATGAAAATTGTGCCTGGCTATGGGAAAATATAATTTTACTTGTATACAAGTGAGAGTTGGTGACAGGAAGGACACCTGCTTATAAAAAAAAGCTGTCTCAACAAATACTATCTGACCCTTACAAGCATGGAAAAGTGGACATTAGATGGTGATTAGCATTACAATCTCTCTAGAGATCAAAGCCATTCAGAGTTGTTGTTGTCTACCCCTGATCAGTACAGATTGAGCAACCCTATAGTATGTAGGTACTCTCTTACATTACTAGATGAGATCTGCAAATCCATTTGTCTTGATATATCATTCTTCTGTCAAGTGGAAGGCAAATTCATTTGTGTTCTAATATGCAGTGATTTGTTGCCTGGGGTATTGTGGGACAATCTTCTGATGCTCTCTTATTGGCTCACTTGATGTTGTTGTAGTCTTCTGTGGTGTTTGAAGTTGATTGCATGTGTGTTGATTGGGACTATCGGGATTAACAATTTTTTGCAGCAGTGGTCTTCCACTCAATAGTCTTGTGTTATTGCATAGGTGGTCAGTTGATGTTGTCTTTGTGATACACATAATGCTATGAGATGTGCTGGTGCAAGGAGTACCATTGGAAGTTGAAATCTTTCACAAATATGTATGAATTTTACACCTTGTAGTGTTTGTCATACAAATCAACCCCAATATTCATTTTAAACTTGGTACTTATTCTATTGGCCCCTTTTGCTGGACTTCTGTGTTACAAAGACATAAACAACATCAGTTGTCAAGTAAAGATAGACATACACACACACTCTTAAATATCTATATAGTGTGCTTCTACACAATTTCCGTTTACCAAATCCACTCACAAGATATCAATCTGGGGCTATATAGAGTGACATATTCCTAAGGTGCCAATCAAGTTTTTGAAGTGGTTTAGTAAAATATTTGCAAGTTCATGTATATATTATGTTATATTTGTATCAATCATGACACCATTCACACTATATCAAAATATTCATTTAGATATGAATGATGATGATTACTTTGGCACGGGTGGACTGGGACAGATTGTTGCTAAAAGGAGTAAAGTAGGGTAGATAATGACTAGTATTTGACACTGAAGACATTTTATCTAGAGGACTTCAAGGGACACGAAAATATTTTTTGGTTCTAAAGAAACACTTAAATCTCTCATATAGTTTAGCTATATTCAGAATATAGTGCTTTGTAGTGACATCCATGTTTGATATGTATGTACTAGAAGAGTTTGTGTGTGTGTGTATATATATAGCATTAGTAATGCACATTCCTTGTATAATAAAAATTTACACAGTTGCAACCAATGCACATTTGAAACCTCTTTCACACTTGTTACACATTCTTCACAATATATATTTTTAATGAACTATCCTTACAAACACAGTCACATTGCATGAGTAATCATTTGTTGCACTGTTAGTGCATGTATGTCACCATTTCACCATAATGTGTACATCTGTGATGTTTGTTTGTTGCATTACTGGTGTGCATCTGTTGCAAATTTGAATGAATACCTGGTGTGTGTGTGACCAAGACAATTGTTGAACCATATAGGTGCAGCTATACATAATATGTAGCCTGTGTAATATCTTCTCTATATATCTGATACTCTTCAGGATCATTGCTGTACAACTGAAGGTTTAAAACATATCTGGAGACCATCAACTTAATGTGCATCTGTATGTTAACAGTTAATAGGCATATTTTGTGTGTATCAATGCTATTCATTAATTCTATTTGCAACAAGTTTTTGTTGCACATTTAAATCCCCTTGTATTGTTGTATTTCCAAGCTCAGCCCTAATCTAACATGCATGTCTCCTAGATATACCTTTAAACTGCATCCAATTGTGGGGCCCTGGTTTGGAAGTTCCAGAGTTTTGAGGAGTGTGTAATCTCCTCTTAGCTGTTCCCAGGTCTACTCTGACCCAGAGCAGTGGCACCTTTCAAGGTCCCAGCTACAGGTTAATTTGCATGTTATAGCATAGAAGAAACTCCAAACACAAACCTTCACTACCTTGTGAGTACCTTGGGAAAGAAAAAGGCTAGGGAAGTCAACCTTAATAGCAATTCAAGGAGTGGAGTCCCCCAGGCAGTCAAGTGCCCTCTTTGACTCCCTTCTAGCATAGGTGAAGCTTTCCAGCCCTGTAAGGCAGTTCACCAAGCAGGTCACCCCAATGTAAAACTTACAGCATGCGGGTCACTGTAGTCATCTTAGCCCACTGTGGTCAGACCTCTAATTTTAAAGAATGAGTTTGGATTGTGCAGACTATAACTCTCACTTTGAAAATACTGGGTGCAGGCAGGAGGAAAAGGGATTGCTTTACATAGCCACTTGAGAGCATATTGCTCTTCTTCATGATCTTCAGGCATGAAGAAACTGCCATCACATCACCATGCAAGCAAGTACCTACCTGTTTCTGTTAGAATTGAGGCATACAGTATTGAAGTGTCCTACCTGGAAACATACCATAATGTTTGCTATAGATTTGAACTCACAGCTCATGAGGTGGTATCCCAGTACTTTATCCATTTGACCACAACGCTTCTTCAGATTTCTTTTCCATCAACAAACTCCAGTGTTTATGAACCCTCTTCATATACAAGTCATGGCATTGGCCCCTATACTAACAAGTATTTCTATTGTTTTGCTTCCCAGAAGAAAATGCCCCAGTGTGTTGTTAGAATTGGTAATAAGGGCCTGCATCAACATGAATATAATTGGAAATTAAAACAAAAGTTGTGTGGTTTTGTAGTTTAGCACCAGGTCAACCCACATCAAGCAGATCAACAATCGAAAGCATGTCAGCTATGACTGCCCATTCTCCTTCCATTTTTGGCTGTATCTTGAATGACATTATCTAATGTATGTCTTTCATTTTGTTAATTGGTGGGCTGAGATTAGAGGGAAACTTGGTTATTGTTTCTAGCAGGTTATGTGATCATATATGTTTCAGTCATGTAGTCATTAAGGTAAAAGCTATTATAGAATATTGTGTTGAAATAGATCCTAATGTTTCAGATGAGGCTCTTTACTGTGATGGACCTTGGCCAAAATGATAGTCTCTCCTTTATGAATCCTTAATTTGAGTTAATAAAGTTTTCTTTTTATTTTAATGCTGCTAATATGATGAGGAGAGTCAGTGTCCATAATCTTTTTTGGGACTTTCTAGACTGAAGAACAGATACAAGATGAAGCTGACATGGGATTTTTTATGTTCATTTTAAAAGCTTTGTGTAATTATTATTATTAAATAGTCCTCATGACCTTTTTCTTGACAAGCAACTTGTGGTAAGATAGCATGTGTTGTGTATATAGGAAATAGCATGTGACTAGTTTACTTGGAAGATTGTGCATTGTCATGGAATGCAGAGTATGCATTTTATTCAGTAAATAGATTAATGAATTTGAGAGAGTATGTGGTATGAGGTCAGTTTTGTCCTTCACCATTTCAAAGTTGATAACATAAAGTACAAGTACTAGGGTTGATATAATTGATGAACAAATTTCAGGCCTTGTAATCTATGCTAGAAACAATTATTATTGAGAGTGGTATGTTGGTAAAATCATAAAAGCATTAGACAAAATGTTTTGCAGTGCTTTGTTTTGGTCTTTTACTTTCTGAGTTTAAATTGTACTAAGTTTGACTTATTTTTACTGTAAACAATTACATGACCAAAGAGCAAGTCTTCGGATTCTCTTGTGCTGCATTGGTGGCAGTAACAATTAATTATTAGTTCTCAGCCAGGCTTTCCTTCAACTTCTTATAACTGTAGTTATATACCTTAGGGGTGAAAAACAGATGTCTTATTTTTCAGTGACAGAATGTCACAACTGACCACACCACATTCTGACCCATCACTAAAATTTTAATGTGTCTCTATGACAAGTTACAAAAATTTGCCATGTGATGAATAATTACTTTGTCACTGCTTTCTTTCTGATTGAGCAAACTTATGATTAAAGGAATTCCAACCAAGACCATCTCTTCTTTTTTTATATCTAAGTCTACTTGCATTAATGTATACTTCAAGTTGGGTAGGATGTTATTTGAATAAAATTTGGCTGCTATTTCTAGCAGGTCATGTTATATAGAAACTCCCTCGTCGACATTATTGTTTAGCCTCAGTTCAACCCTGATCCAGCAGACCTAATATGAAAAACATTCCAGCCTATCTCCACATACAAACACACACCTGCAATATGTTTATCTGGAACTTTGTTTATCTGATGTTTTTAAGATCGTATATTGTGGTTTGAAGGAGATTTGAGTGCTATTTCTCACAAGTTAAGCGGCCATGTAGATGTTCGCTTCATGACTTGTGTGTCTCTTCTTTGAAAGACATGTTTAGATATTTACCGTGGTATACTTTGTCAATTGATAATCACTCAATCTCTCTCTCTCTCTCTCTCTTTCAATCTTTCTGTGTTACTATCTTTTGAGTATTATTTCTTTTTCAATTTCTTTTTAGCCAGTCATGATATGGTTTTACCAGGTATGACTTCTTTTTCAATGTTGTGTATATTATTATTATGTTTATTATCATCAAAATTATTATTATTATTATTATTATCATTATTATTATTATTATTTCTTCTGTTCCAATCAGTCTTCGGGACCAATCTCTTCTTCCTACACTACATCCTTTCAGTAAATTGCTTCCTGCCATCTAATGTTTGAAAGATTTCATTAAGCAAAAAGAAAAAGGGATAGAGTTATATAGTGTAGTATATATTGTTTACATGTATATATGTATACAAGCACATACATATATGCGTGAGCATGGCTGAATAGTTAAGAAGTTTGCTTTGCAATCATGAGGTCCCTGGTTCCATCCTACTGCATGGTATGTTGGGCAAGTCTCTTTTACCAAAGTCTTGGGTCGATCCAACATTGGAGAGTAAAACTGGGTAGAGGGAAACTTTGCAGCAACTTGTTGGATAGATTGTACCTGTAATTGAAAAGTCCAGTCCCATCACACACTGTATCACATTAATTCTACCTGAATTAAGGTACAAGTATATGTGGAATACTCAGCCATCTACATGCTAATTTAATGACATAGTTCAGTTGATTAAACTACTGAATTCCCATCAAAACACCCAATAGATCTTTTTATTTACGTGTGCATGTATGTGTGTACATGTGTACCTAGTTTTACTCATAAGGGCTGAGTTAACTCAAAATTATGGTAAAAATCATTCACCCAACATGTAAAGCAGTTGACATTAGGAAGGGCATCCATTAATAGAAGCCATGCTAAAGCAGATATTTGAGCATGTCACTGTTCTTAGACCTGTCCAGTCCTGTTGAACCATACACATACATTTATATGTATGTGTGTGTGTATATATATATATATATATATACACATATACACACAAACACATTTTTATTCATTTATACATCCTTTTTTCCATGCCAGCATCGATAAGACAAACATATTGCTTGGGTATTGTTTTGTAGCCTGATGCTCTTCCTCCCCACCCCCTGTTGTTAACCTTTACTTGTTTTTTTCAAGGGCTTCCTTGTTCCATGTCTTTAAAGATGTAGAGGGGAAATAACGTTACCATCCATATCGGAGTGATTTTTCAGAGAAGTGCAAATGTCAGCAAACACACCAGTGCATGCACACACACATACACACATATCTGTATATATCAGCAATGAGCACCTATGTATACATAACAGGCTTTCAATTTCCATCTACCAAGTTCCATCATTCCTTCACAAGGCATTGATCAGCTCATGTCTTTATAATAATAGACACTTACCAAAAGTGCTGCTCAGTGGAATTGAACTCAGTCATGTGGTTCAGAAATATACATGTGTGTGTTTACACATGCATACATACAACAGTGCATGTTGTTATAACCACGACTGTGGGTTGGGGTCCTTTGTCATAACCACCAAAATCTTCTTCCATTCATTGCATCTTCAAACTCTTTTTGGGATGGGTGAGTCCCAAGTTTTCTTCCAATCTAATATACAGTACTCACAAGCAGTGATGGTTTACACTTGGAGTTCCTGTCCAAGTCTGACTACCTTCCAAGGCTACTGAGCCCAGACCACCCCATTTATACTACTAATATACTGCCTTCTCCTGGAGATATGCTTTTACAAAAGTTAAGAGTTTTCTCACACCCAATTGTCTTGCATCATTGTGGACATTTACTCAAAATTTATGTCTTTGTGCTGTTGCTATATAGTCATTGACCCTATATTGAGTTCATCCTTTTGGCAGGTATTGTTTTTATCCTGAGTTTTTATAACAACCTTCCTCACCAGGCAAGACTGATGGTGGAGTTGGTTTAATCATTGACAACCTGATCATACAACATGTACTGGACTTCATGTTACCAGCAGCACTTATGAGTAACCTGACATACAATCACAACACACGCACACACACACACACACACACACATGCACATAAATACAAATGTATGTGTACATGTATGTATGATTATATAAATATATATAGATATAGATAGACAGACAGATAGATAGATAGATAGATAGATAGATATATCATAACCATCATCATACGTCCACTTTCCATGCTGGCATGGGTTGGAAGTTTAACAGGAGTTCACAAGCCAGAAGATTGCACCACTCTTCCCTGTCTGTTCTGGCATGATTTTTACACTAGACGCCCTTCCTAATGTCAACCACTTTACAGAGTGGACTGAGTGCTTCATATGTGGCACCAGCACTGGTGAGGTCTGCCTTGGCACAATTTTTACAGCTGGATATGCCCTTCCAAACACCAACCACTTTACAGTGTGGACTGGATGCTTTTTACGTGGCACCAGCACTGGTGAGGTTATCAAGTAACTCGTAAGACAAAGATCCTTTGAGAGGTGGGTATTGGAAGAGGTAGCTTTGTGCTAGATGATGGGAGGTTAGAGTGTGACAGAGGGACATATATATATGTATAGATGTTTGTACATACATGCATAGGTATACATGTGTTTGTGTGTAGAATCAGCATAGTGTCAGAGAAAATACTTTGTGATCCACTTTGCTTTTCAAGTTTTTCATGAGATACTGGGGTCCATGTAAATTATTATAATCTAGAAGAAAATGCTCCTGCATGGCTACAGTGTAATGACTGAAGCCAGAAAAAAGAATGAATGGATATATATATGTATATGCATAAACATGTATATATATGTATACATGCACACCCAGAAACTTATATTGGTATATGTATAATATACAGGTATATGTATGCCTTTATGCATACATGTATCATTTTGTATGTATATTTATACATGTACTGCTATATGTATGTGTGTATATGCATACATATGTAGGTATATTTACGTATGTGTCTATATATATGTATAGGTATATGTATGTTTGTAAATGTATACCCGTGTGTGTATGCTTCTATATGCACGCATGTATATGGATGCATGTTTTTGCACAAGTGCATGCATGCATATGTATATGTTTGCATGCTTAGGCTTACATATTTATATGTATGCACATATATACAAAAGTAAATTAAGCTTTCGTGAGCTTCTGGGTCACAGGTACTATGTGGCCTCCTAGTAAAAAAAATATGGAGTAAAAGAAATTAAATATGTTTTTACAAAGCTAACGGCTATTAAAATTCAAACATTTGCTTTTCTTAATTTCTTGGAAACAAATTTCTCCAAAACATCAGTAAATTGTAAGTTCTTAAGAACATTGTTTTCAATTGCCATGAGAGCAAGTCTGTTGAGTCATATTAGTACCATTGTTTGGTCTGTGTTCATTCTTTAGATATTTCTTCTCAAACAAACTCTTGTCTCTAATCACATTATTTATCATTAAACACAAGTGAATACATAATGCAGTTTAAACATTAGGGAATGAAGAAGTTAATTCATTGTTATCTACAGGAGCATATAGTATACTAGAAACTTGTAGTGTTTCATACTTGGGCGTGAATTTAATAAAGTTTCTTGAAATGAAGTATTCTTGGTACAAATTCATACTCAATATCACCTAAATAAATCTTTTGAAACTTGGTTACTGCTGTTGAAACATCTTTTCCATATCTGGAAATTCAACTAGAAAAAAAAACAATCAATAAAACAACCTTATATCCTTCATTGCAATAACAAAGAACTGAGCATGACTTATCTAAGTTGGTTAGATATGCTTTCACCTTAAACTTTTGACTTCTAATTTGAAGTTTCAGGCACTGAAGTATTACTGACAAACAATGAGGTGGATCATAAAAGAAATTATAAAAGTTTTGTATAGAATCAAAGAATGAAATTGCTCTATTGCAGCTTTCTGCAGCAAATGCACCAATCAAATTATGGGACTGAGCTTTCAACTGTTACTCTCAGTCCAGATGCATGACCATATGGTTACAATGAACATTAACAGCCAGCCATTTGCAATAAATACAGAAGTTTACATCCGTACTTCATATACTGAAGTTGTAACACTTTAGCCAAATAAAACAATAGATTCTTAGCAACTGTTTTGTGCCACAATTTATTTGGTTAAAGCTTAAACATGCAACAATAACAGTAGAAATAGTCACAGGGGTCACATTGATTTAATGGCACTTCATCAGATACAAGTATAGAGTGGATATACTTTAAAATTATTTTCCTAATTTTTTTTTGCTGGAAACTACACTCAATTGAATGTTGAAGACTCACTTTATTTACTAATTGCATCACATCTTCAGTCTTCAGCCATATTGCTGATTACATCAACTACAATACTTGAAATATTTCATCTTCATTAAACAGCAGAATACAATGTTTTTTCAAATTCCAATAGCACCTGTAAAGACATCAACCAGATGGTGATATTGAATTCTATACAACCTTGTCAGACACTGTAAGTTTCACATTGTAACTGCTGTTCAATATCAAGAGGAAAGGGTTAGAGATCTAATTAATTTCCAGGATTTTGATTATATTCCATAAAAACTCGCAGAAAATTCTTCAATAAATTCACAACTGGCAGTCACCCAGGTTCCCATTCTAAGAAGCTGCTCAGAAAACCTATAGATGAAGATGCCACTTTTGCACTGGCCCATAACCATGACTTAGACTGGTGCATTTGTCCAGTAAAGAATTTATCACAAATGTAAAAGAGGTTTCAGAAAAAGAACAACAACAAACCTGTATAAAGGAAATGCACTTGAAAAAGCTACTATCAATGTCTATGATTAACAATTTTCAATTTCTGTAGTGCCAACAGTTTCATAGATGAGGGTGTTAACAAGAATCTCTCACTCCACATAGCTAAACACTTCCTCCAAATTGGCCATGCAACTCAACGTAATTAGACTGTTTCTTCAGCTTTCTGTATTTTAAACATTTCTTTTTTTAAACTTATGAAAAAGTGCAGCTTTGGGCTTTTCAGAACTAATGTTCCTTTACAATTCTAGGACATGATTTAAATGATATACCACTGTTACATTTAAACTTGGAACTTCATTTAAAATGAAAAAACACAACAACAAAATCCCTTAGTGTTACCCAATTTGTTTCTGTGTTGGAGGTGACCTCTCCTCATATTTCTTTCACACCTATAATGTGATTTGAAACCAACTGCTTCTAAATATCACCACTTTTTGATGAAATGATATTTTATTGATAGCATTATTCAGCCCTCAGTTTCCATGACAAGCACAAGCAGTAGAAATAAGAAACCTTAGCAAACAACAGCTTGTATAAATGAATGATAAATTGCTATTGCTTTTTATATGTCTATCTACTTCTTAACGTTGAAGCTCTCAAGCATTTTATTTCATAGAATAAATTCAACAGGAAACTGAAATATGGAAGCAGCATACCATCAGATTCCACTCCACCACAAGGATAAGAAATACACTGCATTTCGAGATGATGAAGACATTCTTGTAAATAAGGTTACCATTCAGTGTGTCTGTTGCTGTAAACAGTTCTCAAAGAGTGATGGATGATATAAGTAGCAGTAGCAATATCAAAGATATGTTATTGTTGTTGGCAAAACTATTGAAGAGTATGATAAGAAATTTAAATGTGAAAAATGTTTCCTAAGAAATTTATTTCAGATGCTAAAAGGCTTAACATTCAATTGAACAATGGCAGGCATCTATCCTTGAACAATGACAGGCATCTAACCTTGTTACCAAGGATAGAAAATGGAAAGCAGCTCTTCCTGGCTTGATCCAGAAAGTTAAAACCCATTGTTGATTTCATAGCACCTAACAATACTAAACAATGAAAGCAGCTTCTAAGTTTACATAGTTATTATTGTAAATGTGTGTCCCCTGCCTCAGAACTAATTCAGCCCCTATTAATTCATACTTTTCCATTGCAAAAAAATTACCCCTAGGTGTTTATTCATCTGCTTAAACTTTCATTAGTTAATGCCTTTCTCTCTCTTACCTAGAGTTCCATTATATGCTGAAACTGATATTTCTAAAGTAACAGTTACGCGTGTCTTTTCACAATATAATAAACCTGTCACTCTTATCTCAAGATCTGAATCCATCATCAAATGAAAAGAGGCTATGGTGATCACAGAAAGTGTCTGGAAATGGCAAACTATTTTACTTGGAGGATAATTCATGTTACACACTGATCAATATATTTAGCTATGACAGTAAAGATAAAACAAAAAAAAAAGATAAAGTTTTTTCATTGACACTTCAGATTATTGTTCTACAATTATAAGACCTACATGGTAAAGATAATACAGATGTTGATTGGCTTACAGATGCTCCTCTGTAACATCTCATGGATTTGCAGATTTAACTGAATTGGCATTGCGTCAGATCTAAGGACATACTGTTTTTTGGAAAATGTTAAAAAAGAACTTGTGATGAGTACATTATGTGCTTGGAATTGAAACCACAATCTTACTATCTTCCTCATACCAAACATTGAGTCTACAATAATCAGTTGAGCACTTCAGTGTTCACTTCAAAGGTCCTTTACCATCATCTAACTCTTAACATGACTTGTTTGTAGTTATAGATGAATATTTAAGGTTTGTGTTTGGAACTTTGGATATGGAACATCCTACTGTAATTTAATGCCTTCAAAAAATAATCTTCATATTTGATGTTCCAGCTTCAATCTATTCAAACCAAAAATCCCAATTTATATTGCAATGTGTTTGTATGTTTTTGCAGAACACTAATAATATTCAAACCAAAACAACTCCATACCACACTACTGGAAACAGCCAAGTAGAATCTCCTAATAGAACTCTATGAAGAACAAGAAAGCTATGAAGCAAACAATGAGATGATGTTTTAGGAGATGTTTTAATCTCTTTGGACTTAGCTAACTAGACACTTCATGAAAGCACTTTTGATTGTCTAAACCTTTAGAAGTTTTGCTTGGGCAATTTAAACTTAAAGAGAAGTCAGTTTTGTTAATAACATTACACATCATTATACTTACATCAAATAGTCAAATGGACACTGTCTCCACTGAATATATAGACCCTTCTGGGAAAAAATGAGTTTCACGTGAATTCGTTCAAACTCTGGTTCCAGTTGTTGGTGATTGCTGTGAAGTTGACTTGCAGAAGAATTCAGCACAAACCAGTTCCAGATCTATTGACGAATGTTTCATTGATATTTGCTTAATTGACATGCTGAAAAGTCAGGCTCAACAAGTATGTGAATTGGAACAGTTCTGTGTTAATCCATTTATGGAAGAAGCAATTATGATTTCACAATTCAAACTTCCTCTTCACTCAACAAGGATCCAGAAATCACTGGAAAGACTAAAGCTTTAAACCACCAATAAATGCTCCAAATTGCTATTTTCAATCCAGATACATTATGGTATATTTTAGCTGAAGGCTGATAGCCAACCATTTACAATAGATATGGACACTTACATTTATGTTTCTTTGAAATTAAATGTTTTAGCTGAATAAAATGATTGATTCTTGGCAACTGTTTCTTGTCACAATAATGTGCAAGATGATTGATATTCATAATATCTGCTCGAAGCAATTTATAGCATCCTGACATGTTTGATTTGTTGTCATAAGACTGTCCTCATAGATTAGCTACATCAATTCCAATTTGTACAAAGAATTTCAAGATGATGTTAGCAAAAGCTTCTCCAATCTATCTTGCGATGGGAAAGAGAGAAAGTGGAAAAGCATTCAATCATCTCATATTCCAACATAGCCAATAACTACTGTCAACTGATCAATATGAAATATATCTGGTGTTGAATAAATGCATATTTGGTTTCCTTTATTTCTTTTACAATGGTTTTTAATTGGAAATATTTTACCATCAACCACTCATGATGTTTCTTATTGATGTAGTATGTTTATCACTGATACATATACAGTATATTAATTGAGCCCTTTTTTTAATTAGATAATTTAGAATATTTGTGCTTCACAGCCATGTGACTTGGGGTACAGTCCCACTGCAGGGCAGGTAGGGCAAGTGTTTTCTACTTTTTCTACTCTGTCCCTGGGTTGACCAAAGCCTTGTGAATGAATTAGATGGAAACTGTAAAAGAAACCCATCATATATATATATATATATATATATATATATATATATGTATGTGTGTGTATTTGTGTGTCTCCGTCTTTTCATCATCCATAAATTATACACGTAACATTTTTTGCAGTCTTCCATGAAAACATGTCTGGACTAGGGAAAATGTTATATTGCTTGGAAAACAGGTGAGGGTTGGTGACAGGATGAACATCTGGCCACAGAAAATCTACCTCTGTAAATCTTGTCTGACCCATGGGAAAATAGACACTCGAAAAATAATGATGATAAGAAGCTTGCTTCCCAACCACATGGTTCTGGGTTCAGTCCCACTGCATGGCACCTTGGACAAATGTCTTCTATTATAGCTTCAGGCTAACCAAAGCCTTGTGAGTGGATTTGGTAAGACAGAAACTGAAAGAATCTCGTGAGCAAGGCCACAGTCAAATGACTGAATCAAGTAAAAGAAAGAATAAAACTAAGTGCTTTAATGATAACGAAAATATTTAATGGTCAAAATCTCAAATTCCAGTAGTAATAATCCCTATGTTAGTCAGCAACAGACAACAACATCACTTTGTCCAGTCGTGAAGGATATGAAGATCTAAAGCCATTGATGATGGCTTTAAGAAACTTACTGTTTCAAACTGCAACGGACTCAAAATAAATAAAACTGATAAAAGAAAAACATCAACAAGTATACAGTCTTGCTAGTACTACATGTTTAAAATAACTTTTTCCTGAAAGTAATATAACCTCTTTATTCTGTCTTAGAAACTGTACAGACTGGTATTAAATCATTTGCTTTAGAATAATTTGTCAGAGAGTAAATAAGAAAAGGTTGAATAAGTAAGGAATGGCAAGTTATAAAGGCAAAATGAAATGTAAAATAAATATAATAATGGAGCAGCTATAATTATTCTGACCTCCCACAGCTGTCACAAACCATTTCCATCTTGGTCATTCAGTGTAAGTGGAAGCAATTTATGGTCCCATTTTTGCCATGATACAACATCAATGTCACCTTTAAAAAAATAATAAATAAAATAAATCTTACTGTATAGCAAGACACTGTTTGAAGGCTTTATATATATATATATATATATATTTTACATATGACATTTTAAAACTAACTCACCTGTCTCCAAGATATCTGAATACATGGACGTTTTTGGTGGAGAGGGGAGGTAATAAGAGGAGGGAGCATGTATCTTTTCCTGTCTTTAACTTTTACATAACTTCCACAAATACACATACACACATTCTCTCTCTCTCATTAATGCATATAAAATACATGTGTTCTAGTTTATGGCCATGTGGTTGAGAAGTTTGTTTCCCAACCACATGATTTCAGGTTCAGTCTTTCTGTGCACCCAGCACATGGAGCAAGTGTCTTTTACTGCAGAAGGCCAAAGTCTTTTGAGTGGATTTGGTTGATGGAAACTGAAAGAAGACCATTGTGTGTGTGTGTGTGTGTTTGGTTATATCGGCAATTGCTTGTGTGAAAGTCTACAAATCATCTAGGTACTTGGTACCTTCAAAGCTTTATGGAATAAGTGGTCCATTACTTTAAAAATTGGTAAAGGTTAGCAAAGAAGAAGGGCATCCTTCTGTAAATCAATACTTCAAATAACATGTTCATTCAATCCTTGCAAGCATTGGAAAGCTTGCTTGGAACAAACAAACAAATTTGCAGGTACAATGAAAGAGTAGCTGGGCATTAAGAAGTATCAACTAATGTTTACAGAAAATTATACTGGTGATGATTGTTGTTGTTTGAGTTTAGCCTTGATGAATCAGACCTACAGTCAAAGGTGTTCCAGATGTGACCATCTTTTTCCCAAATATAGTGCGCCCTGGACTGTTGTTTAATGTGTCCTTCTTTTGTAGGAGATTTGATTGCTGTTTCTAGCAGATGAGAGTGACCATATAAAGACTAACTTGTTTGCTTGAGATACTTCTGGTGTGGACATGGGATGAAAATGTTTGATGCATGCTGATTGAGAAAGTGCCGTATAATGCTTATGGTAAAGTAAGACCAGGATCAACATGGGGATAAGTGGTTAGGCTAGACACCATGCTATTGGGCCTTACTGAATCCAAGATAAGTGGAGGTATACCAAACAAAACATAGTAGGTACCCTACATTATTTACATTTGACAGATATTTGTCCTCATCTTGTTTGTTATTAACACAGTGTTTCAGCTGATATATCCTCCAGCCTTCATCAGGTGTCTTGGGGAAATTTAGAACCTGGGTTCTCATTCCTATGGTATATTTCAATGTTGTTATTATTATTATTCAGGTCACTGTCTGGAATCGAACTCGGAATCTTGGAGTTAGTAGCCCGCGCTCTTAACCACTGCGCCATATGTCTGTAAGCATATGGTACCCTGTTTTCACTAAGTGTTTTAAGTGTCTATGTAGTAATGAGCAGATATAGATACCCTCTTGATCTTCCTACTCTGAACTGGGCAAGACATCAAGGATGTAACTGCTGGAGGGAGAGAGGGATGCACCAGCACTAGGCTAGTACTCATTTTCAGCTGAATTAACCAAGGTAGGTGGTGGGGAGCATGAAATGAAGTCCCTTCATCAAGGCACTTCATTTTATGTGGAAGTATGTAATAACCTAGAGGGTAAAATATTACACTATTAATTTATGGGTCACATATTTGTATCAGGCTTATGGCATTTTAAGTAGAGTTTATTCAATGTATCTCAATGGAGAAGAGGTACTTGAACTTGTATAAGGAGAGAGAGAGTTGCTTGACATTCTCTCCAGAAAAGAAATTTGACTTGCAACTGTTTAACACTACATAATCTAGGGATTAAGTATATCAGCTTTATGGACACTATCCCTTTCTTTATAACTGTTTACAAATCTATTGACTTTTAGTGTAGTGATTATGAAGTTAAGATATTACTAATTTAGCAGATTATGGATTCACACAATTTTTTAAACTTTATCCCAGTTGAGTAGTCAAAGGCTTTTTATGATCTGAGTTCTGGTCTTGTTGAAGGTAACTTTGCTTTCCATCTTTCTTGGTTTGATAAAGAATTAGTAAGCCAGGTATTGGTGTCTATGCAGTTGGTTATGCCCAAATTTGAAGTCTTGTGTGTATGTTAGAAATCAATATTAAAATATGGTGCCCCACTACTAAAGCATTTGTTGCAATCAAGCCAACAGGTAGCCACAGCTTAGCTGCTCAATATGAAAATACAATGCCCCACTGTTCAAATATATACTAGAACCACATCATCTGCAATTCTTAAGCTGAGGGGAAATTTCAAGCTTCTGAAAGTAAAATTTGAAGATTTCAATGAGGAAATTGTTTTAGGAAAAATTCTTTTGTCATTATTTATAAGTTTTCCTAGATATATTTTTGCTAATGTTTATTTTAAGTATGCTAATATTAAATTAATAATATAAGGCTGTTAATGTTATATAATAAATTGTTCTTTTCAAGACTAATACTTTTCTTGTTAGATTTAGAGGGAAAATCAGGAAAGTGAACTGGTAGAGAAATACAAAAGGAAAAGGGTTAAGAAATTTAGACCATCATGGTTGCTAAATGGTAAAATATGGCATTCTCTTCTATTAAAAATGCATACTGCAGCTAAGCCAATGGGATAACCTCTATATTTGGCTCAACCTTCCAGAAATAGTGGTCAGATCTTCCTCTAATCACACCCTACAATCTTTAAAAAGAAGGATACATTGAAAACCAACTTTGACTGAGATCTGCTCCATCAGGTTCAATCTAGGTCTAAACAATAACAGTAACAACAATATACTGCAACAATTTCCAACGAAGAATCATTGAAGATATCTCAAAAGCCTTTGAGGAGATTGTAATTGCCAGTATGTGAGTCTGGTTTTACAGTGTTAAAAGAAGTGGGGATTAATAAAGTTCTCCCTTGGATAATATTCCCAGTCTTACTAGAACTAGCAGACTAAACCCTTACCTGGTTTACTGTTCTAGTTCTGAATGGAGGTTGTTATAGTAGTAGTAGGAGAATGGTTGAGAAGAAACAGCATATATATGAATTAGTGGTTGGAGTGTTTCTGGCTGTGTGTAACGGGAACACTGTTCCAGATATGTAAGTCGTAACCTTGTGTGAGTAACACTTCAACTTTGTGGACGGCCTAGCAACTGATAACCATCTTCATCATTTAAAGTTGAGGGAGATTTTCTAGTCAGATGCCCTACCTGTCACCAACCCTCACCTGTTTCCAAGCAAGATTCCCCATGCTCAGACATGTCCCTTGGAAGATTGAAAATGAAGGACACTGCTTGCATGACAGTGACATTCATTTGCAACTTTCACATGAAGACAAGGCTGGAAGACAGTAAAACACACATACACAATTGCACTCACGCATACATGTGTGTGTATGTATATATATATATATATATATATATATATATATATATATATATATATATATATATATGACTGGCTTCGTATAGTTTCAGTCCACTAAACCTACTTACAAGGCTTTGGTCATTCTGAAGTCATAGTAGAAGACACTTGCCCAAGGTACCACGCAGTGGGACTGAACCTCAGGTCATGTGGTTGGGAAGCAAACTGCTTACTACACAGCCACACCTGTGCCTCATCACATCTGAAATATTTTCCAGTTCTAAAGAGGAAGCCATTTAATAAATAGAAATATTGGTTTCAAATTTTGGTACAAGGGCAGAAATAAAAAGAAATATTAAATACTTGTTGGCACAGGTATGGCTGTGCTGTTAAGAGATTTGCTTCCCTATCACATGGATTTCAGCTTCAGTCCTACTGCATGGCATCTTGGGCAAGTGTCGTCTACTAGAAATGCAGGCCAGCCAAAGCCTTGTGAATAAATTTGGTTGATAGAGAGTGGAAGAAGCCCAGTGTATAATGTGTGTGTGTCCTTGTCCTGACATCTTGTGATAGTTGTAAATGAGTGTTGTTAATTTCCAGTATTCTGCAAAAACATATCTATCCACGGGAAAGTATTGCCTTGCTTGCAAACTGGCAAGAGTTGGCATCAGGAAGATCATTTAACCATTGAAGATCTAACTCAGTAAACTCTATCTGATCCATACTCCCATAGAAAAGATGTTAAAATGGTTATAGACTAAAAGCTTTGTTTCATATAATTGACAAAAGTTCTTGTTCACAGTGCACCTGCATGGGCCACAGTCAAATTTGTAGTCTACATTTTTTTTTAATCAAGTGAAATGGCAGAAACAGTAGAGAGCTTGCCAAAAGGTTTTCAAATATTTAGCTTTACCTCAGTGCATAGTTCAGATCTCAATAAGGCAACTCTTGTTGCTCCAGAATTGATAAATTATACATGGCATAAACTGGGATTGATTTAATTAAATGCAATTTACCTTTACATATTGTTTAGCCCCAAATCAGCTTAGAACAATCACACATGAACAACACTCTAGCTACAGTTCTCCTGTTTTTTATTCAGGCATCATGGATCTACAGCTACATTACCCAATGTGTTCTTCCTTTTTTTTTTTTTTATAAGACAATACAGTGAAATTTGAGGGAGATTTTTGGCTGCTATATTTAACAGGTTGAGCAACTGCCTGTTGACCTCTTTCATTGGCTAGACAAATATAATATATGGTTTTATGTCAATACGTAAAACACTTAACATGTTTATAATGTCTTTATGGTCGCAATTTCCACTGTGTGCTTTTTTTTTTAAGAGTAACATGAAACATGTGAAAGTTTTGCAGGCAACAGATTGCAAGTAAACTGATCTGACCCACGCTAAAATAATTTGATAAATAATTTTTTTGTTTATATTTTTAAACTTTTTGTCATGAAGTTTTATTTTTTTCAACTTGATGCCATCAATTTGTGATTGACTGATAAAAATGGAGTTATTTATAAAAATGACCTTCAGTCTTAGAAGAAATTTTGTTTTACTACTTTCACAATAACAAATACATTTGAATTGGAATTACAAAGTGAATAAAATATTAATAGTGAAATTAATGTTGACATATTTAATATATTGGACATAGAATAATAGCTCACTGGAATAAAGTATGAATAAAATATTAATAACAAAGGAATAATTAATGAAGTATTAATAGTTACATTAGTGTCAACTTATTTAATATATTAGGTATTAAATAACTAACTACAAATATGCAATGAAAAGAAAAAAAAAACTTTGTGAGTAATATCATTTTCATGTTTTCAGAAATTATATAAGACTTCAGACATGCTTCTGTCTTATTATAGCCTCCTCCGCAAAAGTACAACCTTCGCTGTACTTATCAAAATAGTGATGGAAGAGTTACTTAGTAAATGTATAGTATTATTCATTGGTTGATGTAGGAAAATTAGATTGTTTAGGGATTAGGTAACTCAGAGATGTCAGCCATCTACATGAAAACAATAGTTAAGTTTGTATTTACATAATTAAAAAAGGAAGCACTACAAAAACATAAAAAAAAGAAAGAAAGAAACTAGCAGTGCAATAAAAACAGTATTAGTCAATGGATAACATTACTTTTATTTAAGATGGCGAGCTGGCAGAATCATTAGCATGCCAGGCAAAATGCTTAGCAGCATTTCATCCATCTTTATGTTCTGGGTTCAGATTCTGCTGGGGTTGACTTTGCCTTTCATCCTTTCGGGGTCAATGAAGTAGGTACCAATTGAATACTGGGGTCAATGTAATCAACTTATTCCCTCCCCCAAAATTGCTGGCCTTGTGTCAACCTTTGAAACCAATATTATCTTCATTGGATAGCAGCAAGCTGGCAGATTCTGTACTACACCAAACAATGCTTAGTAGTATTTCCTCCAGCTGTTTACATTCTGAGTTCAAATTCTACTGAAGTTGATTTTGCCATCATCCTTTCAGGGTGGATGAACTAAGTACCAGTTTAATTCTGGGGTTGATGTAATTGACCCGCCCACAACCTAAAATTGATGGCCTTGTGCCAAAATTAGAAAATATATTAATTTCATTGGGCAAGGACAGTGGATTGAGCAGAATCTATATTGTCAAATTACCTTGTGTTATTTGTTTCTGCTCTTTACATTCTAAGTTCAAATCTCACAGACGCCACATTTGCCTTTCATCCTTCCTGGTTTGATAAAATAAAGTACAAGTCATGTAGTAGGTTTGACAGAATTTTTTTTAATGTTATTCCCTTCCCTTTAAATTTCTGACCATGTGCTAAGTTAGAAATTATTATTTTTATTGGATTTATGATCAGACACTCCAGTCTTGACCATCATATCTTTTGTATCTCCAGAAATATATTATCCAAAATGAACTCCTCCATGTTTTTTATTTATTTTTATGGTTTAAGATTAATCCAACCATGTATAGGATTTACTGGCTGGTTCAACACAATCTTATTAACTTGTGAGTTCAAATAAAACTACAGATATTTCATTGTACTTCCATGGGATACATTTAACTATGTGCACTTTTATTCCTTTAACTGTTAAAAATAGGTGCCAAATGTTCTGGGAATATTCCTAAATTTCATTAATTGCTTGGGCATAAAATAACAGTAACCACTTCTATATATTCCTCTATAAAAAAAAGAAAAGGCTGGGTTGATGTTTCATCTCCGAAATCGTTCCAACATTTTCTCTTAAAAAACAAAAAACAAATTGTATTGTTGTCCTAAATGATGTTTTATGTATCTGCCAACCAAATTTAGGCTTTTATTAACACTTTTACCAGATGCTAATGGTTCATGCTAATTTGACTAAATACTAGAACATTTTGACTAAAACCATATGTGATGCTATTAATGGCTCAGTTGGTGCTATGCCATAAACAATTGATCTTGTCTTTGACCATTGGATGATAAATAATTATTCTATTCCCGCTAGAGACCTTTGATACTACTTGCTTGACTACTAAGAGTAGCAACAGTTGCTATATACATATAAATGCTTACAATAATGCTGTCAATATCTGTATTGATTATTTGTATCTTAAACAATCCTGCTGCCATGTTAAGTAACTTCTAGTGTTGAATCTACTTTGTAACTTGAGCCTTTCATTTTTCACAAAAGCAACACGATTTTACTGTAAGTCGCCAAGTATTTCCTGCCTCCCTTCAAATATAATTAACAAATCTAAATTCAGACAAGCTCTTTAGCCCTAATGTCTGGATAGGATCAACTTGAAATCTGAGTTCTGATAAGATGCTCAGCTTTAAATCTGAGTTCTGATGGGATGCTCAACTTCAAATTACGATTCACAAACTTTCATTATTTTTTGGGTGCGTGAGTGTGTATGTTTTTCTGTTAACTGGTTGGATCTGAAGAAAGAAACTGCTCCCATGACTTTCCCTGGCCCTGCAAGACCAGTGAGATTGATGTTTGGGTTCTTCATGAATAGTTGAAAATTGACAGCTGCATGAAAAACATGAATGAAAAAAGAGAATTCTGAAGGGATGATGTTGTAGAGATTCAGAATTGAGTATGGTGGTTAATGTGGGGCCTGGGATGGAGGGAACACAATATGGGTGATAAAAGCAGTAGAGGTGAGTAAATTAGAAGTACATGAGTGAAGGTGACAAGATACCAGATAGTTCTGAGTAGCCGAGGCCACTACAGTATTTGTCGGAAAAAAAGAGATTAGGCAGCATATCTGCAGGCTAGAGGTTGGATGGGGTGTGTTGATGAGTGACTGCACACCAATCAGTCTGATGGCCCTTTTGGGGTATGCATTGCAGCTATATTTGATAAAGTCTAGGGTGTATGTGTGTTAGCAGCCTAACAGCTAAGTGCTTCATTGCTTTTTAGTCCTGTTCAACTCACGTTGATAATAGAACACTGCTCTGCTCATGTGAGAAATTCAAACAGAACTTGGTTTTAGTTGGTTTGTCACATGAGTATGGTTAAGCTTGAGTACTGCTTTGTTCAGCTTCATGCTTGAGTGCAGTTTTGCTTGGCTTGGTAATTGCATGCTGTTCTGCTCTGTTTGACAATATAAGCAGAGTACTGGAACATACACAAGTTCCCCTTTAACTCTTTAAGCATTTAGATTTCTCAGTCAAATATGATACATATTTATTCATATTGATTTGAATTTGTCATGCATTACCTTTTAGTGGTGAGATTTGAATGATATGATTGTTTATTTTTAAAATAATATTGTAGGGTAAGTATAAGTGGCTAGATCTGGCCAGTTTGAAGATAAAACAGGTAGATTATTTTGGCTGGATATGGCCAGTTTAAGTGCTAAATATTTCCTCATAGGAAATTTTGTGCTCTACATATTGTGAGACCTGTAATAATAAATATTTCCCAGAAAAAAGACAAAGAATTGAGTAAAAATGTAAAAAATTTAAGTTTTCAGACAAAAAATTATTTCACAGAAGAAAGCAACCACCCACTTTCTTGCTCTTTTATTTCTCCATGAAGTAGTGGTGGCTATTTTGAAAGTTTGCCAATTAGCATTTACACCCTTCCCACAAGACAGGTGTAATGGTAAAAATTTACCAAATTCTTTATCTAAGATATTTCCGTAAGGAAAGGTCAGTTCTGATGTTTCAAACAAAGCCATGTTTCAGAGACTTTGACTGTTAAGAGTCTAGGCCATTGAAGTGTCCTGCTACAGGTGACAAGATGTGAATCATTAATCCTTTGATTCTAGCAACATGTAAAATAAAATACAATGATTTCTTCATTTGTTATCTTTTATTGGTGAGGGTGTGTGGCTGAGTGGTTAGGGTATTTAGTTCACAATTGTAAGATCAAGAGTTCGATTCCTGGCAGTGTATTGTGTCCTTGAGTATGATACTTTATTTCATGTTGCTCCAGTCCACTCAGCTGGCAAAAATAAGTAGTACCTGTATTTCAAAGGGCCAGCCTTGTCATACTCTGTGTCACACTGAATCTCCCTCAGAACTACATTAACAGTACATATGTCTGTGGAGTGCTCAGCCACATGCACATCAATTTCATGAGCAGGCTGTTCCATTGATCTGATCAACTGGAACCCTCGATATAGTAACTGACAGAGCGATCTCCTATTGGTAGGACACTCACTTACAGGAGGCAATTTTGAGATGAAATATTCTAGGATGAGAGTTAGAATAGACTTGAAGGTAGTGGTGGTGGGTGGATGTCTTCTTAAATTTCTTTCTGTCACCTTACCTTGTGTGAATCAATAATACTGGTCAGAATCAATAATGTTTGTTCTACAATGAATTTGTAATTATTTCAGGTTTTGTTCATGCTTTTGTTTTCTTTTTTCTGTTTAATAGCTTTAAAAATACTTGGGTACTGACCGAAAGGGGTGGACTGGCGTAATATTTCTTTTCTTGTTTTTCTTTTTCTTCTCTCACTCACTCTTGCTCACTCTCTCATGTTCTCACACATTTCTTTTTTTTTTTTGCTCACAACTTATCTCCAATATTCTTTATATATTTCTGACACACACACACGCTCTCTCTCTCTCTCTCTTCCCACCCTCCATCTTCTTTGACTTAAACGCATCATCTATCTATTTGTCTATCTTAATCAATTTCTCTCTTTTTTTACCACCCCACTCTCAATTCTGCTTCATTCCCACTCATCAATATATTTCTTTCCAGCACTCTTTCCTTTCTCCCCTCTTTCTTTCTTTCTCCCCTCCTCTCTCACATACTTTATCCATCATACACACTGAAAATATTCTCTCTTATTCCCTTGTCTTTCTCTTGAGTGTCTTTCTCACTCTTGTATATTGTCAATATATTTCATCCCAACATTCTTTCTCTTCTTTCTGCACACACACACTCTCTCCCCCACACTTACACACAAGGATGAGATTTTTGTGTCTTGGATGCTGCTGCTACTACTACTACTACTACTGTTTTTATTAGCAATTCTTTTTCTGGTAGAATCTTCTTTCTTTCAGTAGGATTTGAACACTGAACTTCAAACTAATGAAAGATCTGTCAATTATACTGTTCTACTTCACTACTGCTTACTGAAGTTAATAGCGTCTCCCCATCAAATATAATTTACAGCTCATCTGACAGAATAACTTGGGAATAAATGTCTTTGCCAGGTATAGGCTTGGCAGTGTGGTTAAGATGTGATGTTTGCTTCACAGCTATGTAATTTCAGGTTATAATTTCATTATGTCTCACTTTGAGGCAAATGTTGTCAACTAGACCTTGTAAGTTAAATTTGGTAGATGAAAGCTATGGAAGTCCCTCAGAGTAACTGTTTATGTATTTGGGTGCGGAACTTAATCCTCTAGCATTTAAACCAGCCATATTTGGTCCAAAATTTTCTACTTGTTTTATGTTCAATCTGGCCAGATCTGGCCTCTCACACCTACTTAACAATGTCAAAAAATATAGTTACATCATTGAAATCGCAAATAAATAAGCATTACCTTTGACAGAATAATCTGAATGCCATAGGGCTAAACCACTGCCAGTTTAACACCATTGTCTGACTCTTGCGTGCTTTCAGCAGAGTCCATTTTATTTTACTGAAGCATTTAGGTCAGGTCTCTGGTCTAAGGATAATATTTTCCTTTCTCCCACCTGTCTTGGAAGCCCTGCAAAGGGCCATGGATATTCTCTTTTCTCTCCTCATTATGAAATAAATAAAATTGCATTTAAATGGACTATCCTTACTCATTTTTTTATCATTGGACTGTGGGGACATTGGGGCTTCCCCCATCCCAACCCTGCTAGGGTGTTGGCAATTCCATAGACCCCAGTGCTTATTTTGTTGACCTCTGAAGAATGAAGCCTAAACAGCTTTAATAAAACCCTACAAGATTATTTTTCTGCTGATTCTCCACTAGGATATGAAATGAACCAAATCAACCTCTCTGTGGTTGCTTAACCGGCTGGAAATAACAGCTATGTCTCTCTTATCTTATAATCTTGTAAACAAAAATGAGAGGAAGAGACATTAGGTGAAATACTCCTATATATCCCTAACTAAAAAGACAGGATGGTCACAATGTTTTTTCTCATAGGTTTGCTCAGTTAAGCTACCTTGAAGATAAACAACCACATCATCAACAACATCAAGTTATGTAGCATTACCCCTTTTACTTGTACACCTCAGTATCCTAACAAGTCATCTAATATCTACTTTTTGATTGATATTTTCTCTTCATCATCTTCCTCTCCACCAGCATTACCCTCACCTCTCTATAATATCCAGGGGTTATTGTATTTTTACCATCCTTCCTCTTCCCTGCTTTCTTGGTGAAAATATATTGGTTGATGTTTCCTGCTTGTTTCTTTTATTGTCATAAGTGTAACGTTTAATCTGGAAAAACCCTCTTAAATACATCAGAATAAAAGACAAGTTGATTAAGGCTATTGTGTAATAAGTCTTGTTGCAAATGTAAAAGGACATTCAAGGTCACTTGTCTTGGTTACTCTCATTGGCTCTCTCCTCTCTCTCTCTCTCTCTCTCTCTCTCTCTCTCTCTCTCTCTCTCTCTCTCTCTCTCTCTCTCCTTGTCAGCTATTGCTATACTGCTACTTCAAGACTGTCAAGCTCAGGCAGAATAGCTTTAAGGGCTTTACTGCTTCTTCTTTTCCCTCCTCCCCTTGCTTTCACTCTCATCTCTACTTCTTGCCTTCCTTAGCTAGGGTTCAGGTGTGTGATGCTAGAGAATAAATAACGTGAAGATGGTTGCATATGAGAGAGGAAAGAAGAAAAAAAATCCTTGTCAGTTGACAAAAACACATGCGCAATTACCACCACCACCCTTCACTGCATTTGTTTATCTTCCACCTCACTCCTCCCCATATATATATATATATATATATGTATGGAAGGAGTTACTTATATTTTTAATGATAGTCTTGCTGTTATATGTAACTCCTACGTAATATGTTGAATGCCAATTTCTTTCATCTGTCCACTCTTTCATATGTATACACACACACATAAGAATGCCAGTTTAGATGTACAAATGGGTGAAAAAGTATGCTGTTCATATTTGTTTGAAGCTGATGATTCGCTTTGACAGTACTCAGAGTGTCTTGTTTTTTTGTGCATTTGTTCTGTTGACAAAAATATTGTGGCCAGAAAGAATGCACAAAGGTGAATCATCTACTTTGAATGTGCATGTGTGTGTATCTTTTTATCTTTTACTTGTTTCAGTCATTAGACTGCAGCCATGCTGGGGCACTACCTTGATTGGTTTTAACTGAACAAATTGACCCCGGTACTTCTTTTTACTTTTTTTAAGTTTGGCACTTATTCTATTGGTTTCTTTCATTACTATTATTATTGCAGTAAACTGGCGGAATCATTAGCATGTTTAGTGGCATTTCTTCCAACTTTTTATGTTCTGAGTTCAAATTCTGCCAAAATCAACTTTGCCTTTCATCCTTGCAGGTTCCATAAAATAGGTATCAATTGATTTGAGCATTGGAGTCAATATAATTGACTATCCCCACTCCAACTAAAATTGTTGACCTTGTACCAATTGACCTTGTACCAATTGACCTTGGCAGAATCATTAGAACATTGGAAATAATGCATTGTGGCATTTGTTACAGTTTTTTATGTTCTAGATTCAAATTCCACTGAGGTCAACTTTGTCTTTCATTTCTCTGGGGATTGATAAAATATAGTATAAATGAAGTACCAGAGTTGATGGTTTCAGCTAACCCTTCCCTTAGAATTGCTGGCCTTGTGCCTATCTCAGAAACAGTTAAAAGCATGGATTGACAGAAACATTAGAGCATCAGAAATAATGCATTGCAGTATGTGTTTCAGCTCTTTTGAGTTCAAATCCTGCTGTGGTAAACTTTGTCTTTCATCATTCTAGGAGTCAATGAAATAAAGTATGAGTCTAGTACTAGAGTCGATGGTTTCAACTATCCCACTCCCTCAAAATTGCTGGCCTTGTACCTAAATCAGAAACAATTGTTATTAATTTCTTTAAGGCTGCAAGCTGGCAGGCAGAATTGTTAGCATGCCAAACAATGTGCTTAGTGCCATTTCTTCTGACTCTTTATGTCTTGAGTTCAAATTCTGTCAAAGACAATTTTGGTTTTCATCCTTTCAAAGTCATTAAAACAAGTACCAGAACTGAGGTTGATTACATCAACTGATTCCCTCTCCCTAAAATAGTTGACTTTGTGCCAAAATTTGAGAAAGTTTTTATCTTTTAGATTAACTCAAGGCTACAAATTTTTGTGGAGGGGAAAGTGTAGTTTATGTCAACCGTAGAACTTGTATGTTTTTTAATTGACCCCATAAAAATGAAACACAAAGTCGATCTTGGCAAGATTTGAACTCAGAATGTAAAAGAGCAACAACTCAATACCATAAGGTATTTTGTTCACAATACTACCAATTCTATCAAATAATAATAATATAACCCATACAAGCATGAAATAAATGGATATGAAAATGAATGATTGAATATATCTATGTTGTCACTATCAACTCTTATTGAACATACTTATGACCAAAGACAATCCAGCCACGACCATCTCCTCGTTTTAGCTGTCACTAGTACTATGGTATCCTATGTGGCCTTTATGTTAGTGGAAGTTTTGTATGATGAAGTATTGGCTGCTATTTCTGACAGATTGAATGACTATATAGAGATTCTCGAATTTTAGTACATATATACGCATCTGTGTATTCATGTGTATGTATGTGTGCATTTATGTTTCTTTGTTGTGGTTTTACTTTTGTTTTTCATTTAATCTTTGATGTTTTTTTGTTTGTTTTTCCTTTCTTTTTCTATTTTCTCTTTTGTTTTTCTTTCAAGTTTCAGTTCCAACGGAATAAGTTTCGTTTCAGGTTCTGATATATGGTTTATCATGAAAAATCTATTTCTATTTTATTTCCCCTACTGCAAAATATACATTATATCATTATATATCTAAAAACAGTCTTGTCTACACCACACCTGCCTCAGTTAGGACTTGCAGTTTATGTAGCCATAAAACTTCCCAACACCATCACCAAACATGAATTTAAATATATATACATATATATATATATATATATATAAACCAAAAAACTAGATACAAAACTTTACCCCCACCCCACTCCATGCCACCAAATGGCTGAATGGCTACAAGTAACTAATGGTTCTTTGGTTGGTTTATTTTATATCACTGGAATTGCCAAAAATACAATTGGAAAAAAAAAAAAAAGCAAGAAATTCTCTTTCTGCCTCCTTCCTCCTTGTTCCTGTATTATTTTGTTTCCAGCTATCTTAAATTGATTTGATAGGAAAGGTGAATAAATATATATACCCATACATGCACACATGTATATAAATACATACTCATATATATCTATACACACTTATATGTATGCGTATATACATACATATATATATATATATGTGTGTGTGTGTGTGTGTGTGCATATGTATGTAAATATACAAATATATTTGGATGATGGGTGGGTGTACATTTTTTGGAAATAGTCTGTAAAGTCTCTCTGCATGCATGCATATGTTAATGTGTCTAAGTGTGTACATGTGTGTGCATGCATCTGCTCAAGTATATATGAATGTATATATGCATCTATATTTCTAAATGCATATGAAAGTAATGTATGTACATCTATATGAAAACATGTATGAGTAGATGTGTACTTATATATATATATATATATATATATATATATATATATATATATATATATAAATTAATAATTTATTAATAAATTGATAATCCTTTACCCTTTTAATTGTAATAATTATATATATATATATATATATATATATATATATATATATATACACACACACACACACACACACACACACACATACATAATGTGTGTGTATACATTTATGTCTATAGCTATATATGTCTATATGTACAGGTATATGTGCATATATATGTGTTGTGCTTATTTATGTGGATGCATATGTGTCTGTGTATGTTTATATAAAATACATATGAATAAAGTCATACTCCAGTATGGCCTTAGCTGTGATGCCTAAGACAAAGTAAAGAACAAAACCAGATGTTTCTCCCTCCTTAACAGATTTTGGAGCAAACACTGCAGTAGTTTCAAGTTCAGAGAAACACCTCACTTCAGTATCTCTAAAAATCTGTGTGGTCACTTGGTTTGTTAGAAATAGAAACTAAATCTCCCTTAAATTATACTTAGCCATCTTAATAAAGAACTCATTGCATAATGTAATGTAATGTAGGATATTCTATGTGCAAAATGGACAGTTTGGTCATTGTAAGAACACTATTGATCAGGCAGACTTAAAGTCAAACAACAATGTTTCGACATTCAGCTGTTTTAGATCCTGAATGAAATTGCATTATTATAAGAGATGCCAATAATGGTAAAACATATCACATGCCCAAATTCAGCAAGTTCAAAACAAAAGATGCAGTATGGCTGCAGTCCACTGACTGCAACCATGTTCAGAAAAAAAAATGTTATACCATTGTAAATGCATGAAGTTCTTACATATTTATGTGTATGTGTGCAAAAGTGTGTTTGCACACACATATCTAGATGTGTAGCACATATGTATTTATGTGTGTACATACATACATAGATAGATGTGTGTGTTACCTGCTGTCTGAATGGATCTGTTAGCAATTATTTTAACCAGTTATCTCTCCAGTGGCAAGTTTATAAAGAAAAGAGGAACAAGAAAAAAAAAAAGAAAATGAATGAATAAATAAAGGTGATACTGTCTTGTTTTTATGAATTAGAGGGTAACATAATCTCTCTAAGAATTCAAGTAGATTTCATATCCTGTTTTCCCACTGATAGATAATAGGTCTAAAGCTGAAAGTCTATTTTGAGTACTGGATTTGTAAACACCTATTCAATGATCCATTCATGTACTATTTTTTCATGTATTCTTTTTCTTCTCATGTTACCACATTGACATCTAGTGGACAACAGGCTTTCACAACTGAACATGTTTTGGTGGGATTTTTTTTTTTGTTATTGCTATTCTGGTGATCACAAACAACAAAATTAGGTTGCTGTTTTTATCATATATGTACTGCACACACACACACATATATCATCATCATCATTTAATGTCCATTTTCCATGCTGGCATGGGTTGGACGGTTTGACTGAAAACTGACTAGTTTCCAGTCTGATTTGGCATGGTTTCTACAGCTGGATGCCTTTCCTAACGCCACCGACTCCAAGAATCTAGTAGGTACTTTTTACGAGCCAACAGCATGGGTGCCAGTTGCAAAGCATTGGCATCAAGATATATATATATATATATATATATATATATATATATACACACACATACACACACATACGTAGGTATATGTGTATATGTAGTTGGGGTGTAAGGTAATTTGCAAAGGTGAGTCAGTAGTATTGGTATTTTAGTGATAAATTGTGTTCTAGTGGTAACCATCCCATTTTTTATTCAGACATAATATATCTTGAACTACATTGTGCAGTGTGTCCAGTCTTAAGATTGTTGAAAGAAATTTGTATATTATTTCTAGCAGGTGGTGTGATTCTGTTGAGGCTTCATCATTAGTTTGTTAAACCACTAGTGTCTGAGACTTGAGGTCATATTTACAATTGTTTGAAATATTGCTGGTTCTGTTTAACTGTAGGTTAGCCCTGAACCAACAGACTTGTGATCAAATGCATTCCACCCATGGGCATCCCATCTTCTAAGAGTACATAGGAATACATTACATAATGTATTTTTCTTTTTTTAAGAGGCTAAGATATAATTTGAGAGACATTTGGCTTTATTTTTAGAAGGTTGAGCAACCATGTGGAGGCTCTCTTCTTGACTCGTGTTTGATGGAACTAAAGATGGTAATAACATGATTGACAAGACTTCAAGAGTTATCTTTCTTGAAAATGAGACTCACTGTTGCGTGTTTCCATAGATTTTGTGGTGTTAGACACTGGTTCACTATGGAACACAGAACACTAAGGAACACAGAAAATAGAAAGGACAATCAGGACTAGTCACCTTGTTGAATCTGTGGGTACCAGAAAATCTTTCATTCTCAGGAATGTCTGCAAGTAATTAGAAGAATGTTATAAAGTTAGCAGAGATTCTCTTGACAAGAGACATGAAGCTCCAACTGCAATTTCAAGGATAAGAGAACTAACAGTGCATGCAGTACCCAAAGGCATCCTTTGTTTATCTGATTGTAAATTGTTCGGGTATTACATTAGAGAGTGAATATTTCTATCTTTGGGATTGTAAGTGTTGTATGAATTTTTCTTCACTTGTAGAGTTTGCACAGAGGTTTTGGATGTTGTAATCTTTTGTTAGTTGAGAAATGTGAAGGAACATACATAGGAGAATGGTATTGGTCACTTACTTTACAGTTTCTTGACATAACATAAGTGAACCACATTTGCTGCCAATCATAGTGTCTATAGAATTTGCAGGACTCCAATCTCCCTGACACTGAAAATGAAGTTTGAGGAATGGAGAAATGAGATTTTGAGGCAGTATAACATGAAATATTAACATCCTGTTGTTAGCCATGAAAGATGAGTTGTAGGTAGAATGGATTCTGTAGACACCTCACCAACATTGAGAGCAATGTTAGAAAATAAAATGTAGCCTGGAAAATAGTAGTTCTGCTTCAGCAGAGAATATTCTGTGTGTTTGTGTTATTGTTACTATCGTTGTTGTTTAACCCTTGGTCAGTCCTGGTTGAACTGACCTAATGTGATATGAGTTAGGAGGTAGGAGTTTGATCACAGTTGATCAAAATTCATAGATCTTTGTTTAGAAGAGGGATGTTGTATCTTGAGCTTTCTTTTATACATTATTTCTTTGTGAAATTCCATATGGAACTAGGGTTTGAGAGTATAAAGTTCATGTATTGTGTGTGAAAGACAGAGAAAAGGTGTTGGAAGAGGAGACGGAAAGACAGGTAACATGATTTTAAGATATAAATGAAATAATTTTTGTAAAGATCATCATCATCATCGTCATTTGATGTCCACTTTCCATGCTGGCATGGTTTGGACAGTTTGACTGAGGGCTGGCAAGCCAGAAGGCTGCACTAGGCTCCAATCCGATCTGGCAAAGTTTCTATAGCTGGGTGCCCTTCCTAATGCCAACCACTCCGAGAGTGTAATGGGTGCTTTTTACATGCCAGTCAGGTGGTACTGGCATCAACCATGCTTGGATGGTGCTTTTTACATGTCACAAGTATGGGAGACAGTCAGGCGGCACTGGCAGCGACCATGCTCGAATGGTGCTTTTTACGTGCCACTGGCACAAGTGCCATTCAGGCGATACTATCATTGGCCATGACAATGACTTCACTTGACTCAACAGGTCTTTGCAAGTGCAGATTATTGCCCAATGATTGAAGGGTACTCTTAAATGGACAAGTTATGCTGCGCTGGCATAGGCCAAGGTTTCGGTCTCACTTGGCTTGCCAGGTCTTCTCAAGCACTGCATATCTCCAAAGGTCTCAGTCACTTGTGATCACTTCAGTGAGGCCTAACGTTCAAAGGTCATGCTTCACCACCTCATCCCAGGTCTTCCTGGGTCTACCTCTTCCACAGGTTCCCTTTACTGCTAGGGTGTGACCCTTTTTCACACAGCTGTCCTCATCCATATGCAACACATGACCATAACAGTGCAGTCGTCTCTCTTGCACACCGCATTTCATGCTTCTTATGTGCAACTTTTCTCTCAGGGTGCTTACACTTTGTTGTGTATGCACACTGACATTACATATCCAGTGGAGCATACTAGCTTCATTCCTTGCAAGCTTACATATGTCCTCAGTAGCTATGGCCCATGTTTCACTACCATGTAACATGGCTGTTTGCACACATGCGTCATACAGTCTACCTTTTACTCTGAGTGTGAGGCCTTTGTTGACTACAGTGGTAGGAGCTCTCTGAACTATTGTTACTTCTTGCAGCTGCACTCTCAGTGCATCCACCCCCGCTACTGACTTGGTCACTGAGGTAACAGAAGCTATCAACTACTTGTAATTTTTCCCCCTGGAATGTGATGGAAGCTGTTTCCTGCACATTTTCAGTATTTATTGCCCCTGAGCATTTACGACACACAAAAACTATCTTCTCAGTTAGCCTTCCTTTAATATTGTTGCACCTCTTTTGTGTCTATAGCTTACACTGGGTACATCTTATGGAGTTTCTACCTACGCCTTTTCTACAGATCGAACAGGGCCATCTACCTGAAGGGATTTGTGGTTTTTCTGCCTTCCTACTTATTAAGACTTTGGTTTTTGCTAGATTGACTCTAAGGCCCTTCGATTCTAGATCTTGCTTCCATACCTGAAACTTCTCCTCTAGTTTAGATAGTGACTCAGCTATAAGAGCAAGGTCATCAGCATTTAGAAGCTCCCAGGAGCATCCTGTCTTGAATTCCTCTATTATTGCCTGGAGGACTATGATGAATTGGAACTTTTATCTTGGAATTTTTTTTTTTCAACTTTAACTACTTTTGCAGATACACACACTATGTCTATACAGCATGCATATACTCACATACACTGAGATAAATTGTTTGTACATGTACATGGCACAGTGTTGTGTGCTGTTTGAGAGTTGACATGACTTTAGACGGTATCAATACAAAGTTTTAAACTACCAATCTTTCAACAGTTCTCATGGAATAAACAAAATATTTATTAGTTGTTCTGTTCTCCAATACATTATCTGTCTCCACATCCAACAAATTAAGTGTCACAGATAAACCAATAAGGTAGCCTCTATGTGGTTGCAGAGCCTGCTAGAAATAGCAACCAAATCTCCCTTAAAATATACCTGAGCATATAAAAAATGTTATCAATGGATGATGCAAACCTCACAACATTATGTCTGAAAATAACTGGAGTACCTTTGATCATGTGTCTGCTAAGACACAGCTGACCTGAGGTTAAACAGCAACACTATCATAGTGTGTATTTGTGTGAGTCACTATTTAACTCCAGGTGAGCTTTAACTGTGCAGACTTATGATCAAAAGCATTCCAGTCACGAACTTTTGTCTTTTTAGAGATATCTGTCTAGGATTGTATTGTCCACTGTGACATCTTTTTTTCTTTTAAAATGGTAAGGTGTAATATGAGGAAATGTCACTGTGATTCTTAGCAAGTTAAATGATTGCATAGAAGCTCACAATTTCTTTGAGCTTATCATGGGTGCTTGAGAGAGGGATTATGCATAATAATTTGCTATATCAGTGCCAAAAATCAAAGAATTTTTTGTGATTGTTTCCTTTTCTTTTCCCTTTTTTTTTTTTTTTGTTTCATAATTTGAAGTTCATAATGAAACTGAGAGCCCCAGATGTATTTTATAAACTTAAAATATAATGAAATAATGTTTGAGTGGAAAATTCAAATGAAATTTGATTAAAAAGAAATGAAAATGTTTATCTATTCAAATTTATGGTTTGGTGGGTTTTTTTTAAATATTTTTTTTATGTTCATATTATTTTCTATTTCAGTTTTATAATATATATATTTTTTTAACACTTAACTTTCCAATAATTCTATTTTTTACTCTTTTTAACCATATTACCTTCAAATGTTGGGATTTAATAAAACATCTATAAACATTTGATAGTTTAAATTGAAACCTGGAATTAATAAATAAAGAAAATTATAACAAAATTAGGGGTTCTGAAACTGTTGCAACAGCATTCACCCACAAACTTGTGATGGCATTCTATGCATGTCAATAGTGACACACCATAGGTTTATAAATAATACTTCATGGACTTTGGGTGGGGGGTAGAAACCTCCCTACAGTATCATCATTTTCATCATTCTATTAATGTCCACTTTCCCATGCTTGCATGGGTCTGACAATGTTTATTGAGGCAGATTTTTTTCCCAGCCAGATGTCCTTTCTATCACCAGCCCTTACCCTGTTTTCGCACAAGATAAAATTTCCCATGGCCAGACATGTTTTTGTAGAATTTTGGAAATGAATGACACTGCTTGCATGACAGTAACACAGAAGGCGGTGAGCTGGCAGAAACGTTAGCACGCCGGGCGAAATGCTTAGCGGTATTTCGTCTGCCTTCAAGTTCTGAGTTCAAATTCCGCCGAGGTCAACTTTGCCTTTCATCCTTACGGGGTCGATAAATTAACTACCAGTTACGCACTGGAGTCAATGTAATTTACTTAATCCCTTTGTCTGTCCCCTCTATGTTTAGCCCCTTGTGGGCAATAAAGAAATAAGTAACACTCGTTTACAACTGTCACGTGATGTCAAGACAAGGAGAAACAAACATACATGCACTTACATATATATATATATATATATATATATATATATATATATATGGGCCTCTTTGAGTTTCTGTCTATAAAGTCCATTCACAAAGCTTTGGTCAGCTCAGGGCTATAGTAGAAGACACTTGCCAAAGGTGTCATGCAGTGGAGCCAAACCTGAAACCATATGGTTAGGAAGCAAACCTCTTAATATCACGTAAAAAATTTATTTATAACCATTTACCTAAAATATAAATACATGTATACATGAATATATCCTGGTTTGTAGAATTGGTGTACTGTATCCTTGCACGTCATAAGAGGTAACTAAATGGATTGGTATCAGGAAGAGCATCCAGTCTTAAAATACTGCATCAAAATGTCCTCCCTGCTTCATGCCAGCATAAAAAAAGTAGCTAGGAAATGATAATGACAAGGATGGCATCTAAGTGATATTACAATAACAGGATTATGAAATAAATTTTGACATGCTAATCTAAATAGTTCTCCTTCACTGTCCTGCTTCATAGTGTACCTATTTACAAACAATAGTACAGGCCAATAAAGGATCTTTTACTGTGATTCAGCCAGCCAAATTTTACTCGTACACAACTCACTGCCTTTAAAAGGAAGAGTAGAAAGTCTTAGCTGAAATTACCTTGATTGAAATTAGTGCAATCAGGGGTGTTGGCACTCCGTCGCTTACGACGTCGAAGGTTCTGGTTGATCCGATCAACGGAACAGCCTGCTCGTGAAATTAACATGCAAGTGGCTGAGCACTCCACAGACACATGTACTCTTAACGTAGTTCTCAGGGATATTCAGTGTGACACAGTGTGACAAGGCTGACCCTTTGAATTACAGGCACAACAGAAACAGGAAGTAAGAGTGAGAGAATGTTGTGGTGGAAGAGTACAGCAGGGTTTGCAACCATCCCCTGCCGGAGCCTCGTGGAGCTTTGTTTATTTTCGCTCAATAAACACTCACAATGTGCTGTCTGGGAATCGAAACCGCGATCCTATGACCGCGAGTCCGCTGCCCTAACCACTGGGCCATTGCACCTCCATGCAATCAGGGGGACACGGAGCTAAACCACAGCAATACCTCTTTTATAAATTTGTAACATCTCTATGGTTACATGACTTGCTAGCAATAACAGTTAAATCTTCCTCAAATTACATTCTACTGACGTAGAAAATACAAACACATTTGATAATGTGATATTGACTGCACTGTGCCTGCTAAAAAAATTGTGATAATCACAGCTGGAATGTCCTTGATCACTGGTCTGCTCGATCAGAGCTGACCTGGGGCTTAAACAACAACAACAACAGCAACTTGATTGTTCAAACATCTTTACTACATGTTTAACCATGAAGTATGTTGTGCTGTGTATCTTTTCAAACCATTTCTTCTCGTTTCTGCGTTTCAGACGGAGAAAGATGAGGAAGGAGGCAAAGAGGAAGAAGAGTCTGAAGAAGTGAGTAAATCTTTTTCATTATTTCTGACTTTGAAGATCTTAATTGATGGAGAGGAATCTGTAGAAGTTGTCAGTCTTATCATCATGGTGGCAGCACTGAGAGACATAATTACTCTGTCTGGCTGTCAGTCGGTCTGTATGTGTGTGTGTGTATTTGTCTGTGCCTCTGTCTGTAACTATTATGTGGTGTGTGTGTGTGTGTACTGTGTTAATGTTTCCATAGTATGTAGCTATATATTTGTATATGTATGTACTATGAGAGAGAGAGAGTGAGAGGGAGAGAGTGTGTGTGTGTTTCTACTGTTAGTATATGTATGTGTGTGTACCATTTTTATATAGTATGTTTTTATTGTATATACTCTGTGTGTATATCTATACATATGTGTGTGTGTGTATGTACCATGAATGTATGTGGTTTTTGGCTGTGCGTATATGAATGTATGTGTGTACCATTGTTATACTCTGTTTATAGTATCTACTGTGTGTACTATGTCTGTGTATGTATATGTATGTATCCTGTGTATGTCTATGTGTTAGTGCGCATCTCCTTTTAGTAGCTGTGTGTACCACTTTTGTATTATATATGTATATTGTATTTACTTATCTGTATGTATGCATGTATATGTCTATTGTGTAGCTCTATGTATCAGTGAGTCCATGTGGATTTGTCTTTATCTCAATTTTATGTCTGTGAATTATGTGTATTTCTGTATGACTGTGTATAACTCTGTCTGTATATGTGTGACTGAGTATCTGTATATGTGTGTGATTATATATCATATCTGCATTTTGTGCATAACATGTATGTGTATGGTTCTACATTTGTGCATCATGTATATGTGTGTGACTGTATCTTTATCATTTCTGTGTGATTGTGACTGACTTTACATCTGCATATCGTGTATGTGTGTGGTGTGACTGCATGTGTATTATATCAGCCAGTGTGTATTGTATGTATGTATGTGACTGTGTATTATATCTGTTTTTGTGTGTGACTATATATCTATGCATTTTGTGTGTGTGTGTATTGTTTGTGTTCTGTGTATCTGTATGTATTGTATATGTCTGTAGGTGGGTTTTTGTGTTATTGTTGAACACAAGGCCAGGCCTAACACAAGAGACCTATGATTATTGATCACAGGCGTAGATGTGTGGTTAAGAAGTTCACTTGAAAGCCATATGGTTCCAGGTTCACTCCTGTTGCCCAATACCTGCATCGTACACTAGGGATGACCAATGCCTTGTGAGTGAAATTTGGTAAACAAAAACAATGCAGTAGCTCATTTTATATCTGCATGTATGTATATAGATATCAACATTGACAAGAAAACTGACAAATTGGTGCATTTGAACAAAAATACCTAATGATATTTACTTCTTCCAAGTTACACAGACACTCCCTTGAAACACTCACCTTTGGAAATGCGTTAGAGAATAGCCAATGAAAATGAATCATCATCATCATTTAATGTCCGCTTTCCATGCTGACATGGGTTAAACTGGAACTGGTAAGCCAGAGGGCTGAACTAGGTTCTATGTGGTTAAGAAATTTGGTCTACATTCTTATGGTTTTTGGTTCAGGCCCTCTGTGTTGCACCTTGAGCAAGTGTCTTTTACCCTTTTCCTGGGTCGACCGAAGCCTTGTGAGTAGACAGAAACTGAAAACTCACCATGTAAATATACATGTGTGTGTGTGTTCACAATCTTTCTCCTTTTTTCTCCATCTGAGGTAGCCATGTCTTGCTTCTAATGCACTTTTCTATCCATCAGTACTACACCATCCCCCACTCCTATTTAAGGGGTCTTTTCCTGCAAGTTACTTGGTGACCTCACTGCTACTGGTGCCATGTAAAAAGCACCCAGTACACTCTGTGAAGTGGTTGGCATTAGGAAGGAGATCCAGGTGTCAGAATTTGGTGTAGTCTTCTGACTTGCCAGTTCCTTACAAAAACGTCCAACACATGCCAGTATGGAAAGTGGATGCTAAATGATGATGATGATGATGATATATATATATATATATATATATATATATTTATCACCCAACAAGATACATCTGCACCAACGGATGCTCCTGAACCAGTTGTTGAGTGTCTCACCCAAGAGGGTGTCGAAACAATTGTGATTAATAATAAATTCTCGTATATTCCATCTTCTGCCTTTCATTTGCTATATGTGTGTGTGTGTGTATATATATATATATATATATATATATATATATATATATGCATGCAGGTGTGGGGTTGTGCTTCCTCATATCACATAATTATAAATTTATAAATGAGTGTTACTGTCCTAGAAGTTGTATCATTCCTTTCCAATCTGGTCACAGGAAAATAACACCTTGTTTGGAAACAAGTGAGGCTTGGTGACAGGAAGGGTTTGATGGGAAGGTTGTGTTTTCATGGAGCTTTACCTTCTATTTGTAGTAGGTTGAGCAACTTCAATGGGGCTCCTTTGTTAGCTTGTGTGTTTGTAGTGTCAGCATGGATGTGTGTAGGGTCCATATTTGCATTTATATATATGTATGTTTGTTGTTTGCTTATGTGCATAGTGCCTACACATGTGTGTATTTGTAGTTCTTGTATATATATATATATATATATATATATATATATATATATATATAAAAATTTAAGGAATGGAGAAAATGCATGTTATAACTGCATACTTTATTCCGACATATGTTTCGAAGAATTACAATTTATGCGATCCATAAGAATTAGCGATGTTAAAAATGTAAACTTCTCCTCAAGGAAATGCATGGGAATCATCCTAAATGTAAGACATTATGACCGGTCATAATGTCTTACGTTTAGGATGATTCCCATGCATTTCCCTGAGGAGAAGTTTACATTTTTAACATCGCTGATTCCTATGGATCGCATAAATTGTAATTCTTTGAAACATATGTCGGAATAAAGTATGCAGTTATAACATGCGTTTTCTCCATTCCTTAAATTTTTAAATATACTCAAATACCCAAAATATCAAGGAGTTTCTGCCTCACCAACAGGAATTACACCACAGTTATTTTGTGATCTTTGCTACCTTGGTTTCTATTAACCCATTTATTCTATCAGAATTATTATTTATTAAGATAGAATAAATACATATAATTAAATATATATATATATATATATTTATTTGTTTATTTATTATATTATATATTTAAAGGGAATAATTTAAAATTTT
>NC_142945.1:40176751-40181751 GCF_046866305.1 Octopus bimaculoides | reverse complement strand
TGGCTCTCAAGGAGTGGTTGAAGGTAAACACACATACATGTGTGTTTGTGATGAACTTATTTGAGTTTTGTTTGGTCCTAGGCCACAGTAGAAGACATTCTGTCAAGGTATCAAATAGTGGGACTGAACCTAAAACCATGTGGTTGGGAAGTGAACTTCATAACCACACAGCTATCTCTGCACCTATAAATATGAATGAATTATATAAACACACTAAAACAGACATTTCTGTTTTATCATCTCCTGTGAATTTGTCTCAAAGAGCTTATTATTTTAATGCCTACTCACCCCAGTCATCCTTTGATTGTTTGATTCAAAACCACCCTAAATCATAATTTTATGTAAAAAATACTTTTGCTATATTCCAAAAATTGATTTATGCTACTAATATAAGTGTAATGTTAGTGGCAGCCTGTCTCCTTTTTCGCTCCTACTCCTGTGTTTGTCTCATTCCCATTACTATGCACAACTAAAATAATTATCTGCTATATTTTCAATAGCTCTGTAATTTGTTAAAACACTAACAGGTCATTTAGTTTGTTGACTATAAAGAAGAAATGTACATATGTTTAATTGTCCATCTATAAATTGTATAAATACACACACACACACATATAATTGTATGTATATTTCATTATTTATTACACAATAAAAATAATTTGATTTAATTAATTCTTTTAGCCCTTTTGTTACCATATTTCTATTGAAATCCACTGACTTTGTTTCAATTAGTTTTGAAAATAGATAAAGAATTCAGTAAAATAACGCTATCATTATTTAGCTAATGTTTGAAATGTGAATTAACTTGGAATTTTGATGGAAGGGTTTAATTTAGATTACTTTAAAATAGAAATTTCTGTCTTAGAACCAGGGATAATCTCAAGTGGGTTGGTATCAAAAGGGTTGAATGCAGTTGCTGCGAATAATCAGTTATAAATTATAGCAACAGGTTTGACCCCAGGTACTCACTGGTATATAAATAAATGTTGAAATAACTAGAGACCTTCTTAATCAGCTAAAAATAGTAATCAAAGCTTTTTAAAATTACAACTTATTAATTCCTTTGACTCCATGGGAAGTATAGATCATCAACAAGAGGTTTCCTTCAGTCTTGATCTTTGACAACTGATTACAGTTGTCCACAGCTGTAGCTACCTGCTAATGCTTCAGTTTTTGGTCTGTCACACTTCCATTTCCATTGGGGTGTACATCAGGGGGCTTGCCTTGTAATGTTGGGAACAGATTTCCGTAGGGTGTGTCGCAACCAACTCCATTTCTACTCTTGATCTTGATTTCAATAGGTTCTTTGTGAGTCTCTCTTGCCATTTCATTCGAAGGATGTTCTGAACATATCTATTCATAAATGTTTGGAGTAGATTGATGGAGAACTTTGCTTTATCTCATAGCTTTGAGGTTTTGATGAGGTGATTGTTTATTTTTAGAAAGACATTATAGTGTAAGTGTGGGAGGCCAGATCTGGCTGGTTTGAACATTAAACAGATAAAACATTTGGGCTGATCTGGCCAATTTAAATGTTAAAGAGTTAAAGGTTGTTTGGGTTTGCTGTCAAGGTAAAAAAAAAATGTCATAGCATCTTATACAAAACACATCAAATAATCACTTCTTTCATCATAGGTCTTCTCTCTCAGGGTTGACCTAGGGCTAAACAAGTTGTTATTGACAAAATTAGTTAATAATAAATTAGTTATTTCACAAAAATCTCTCCAAATTTTTGATTATTTACAATATTAACAGAAACTTATCTTGCATATTCATTTAGCAATATTATAGAATAATTAAGCTAACGAAACAGACATGTATCAGCTGGAATAAAAGTACTGGAAAAAAATAAATACCAAAAAAAAAAAACACAAAATGTTCCCCAAGTTTGCTTATGTCAACAGCTGAACTATTTATCAAAATCCTTAGTGTGCAATTTTTACTGATTTTTATTTATTTATTTTTTTAATATTCAAATTTGATGTTATTTTATTGGCTTATTTCTTCAATATATGCAACAGGTTTTTTTTACTCTCTGATCACTCTGCCAATATATTTATTGCAAAAAATTTATATTTGAAAACCACTTAGGTACCTCCCATCACTGTGTATTGATTCTTTCTCTACTTATATCTCACTCACTCACACACATGCACACACAAATGTATAAAAGAGCAAAACGGTAAACAGACAGTCATACATTGTCCATAGCCTGTCTTCATTAAAACTGAAGCATGGGTGCAAATTCAACCTGTGAACTCATTGCATGTAGCTATTGTCTTCTGTCATAGGACATAGTATTACCCACTGGTTACACACACACTCACACACAGATTCACACACTCATATACATGCATGCTTTAATACATGTACAAAATGAATGAAGCAAAATTAAAGAAAAATTAATACATATATGCATAGTTTTCTCTGTCGTTTGTACTCTGTTGGACCTATTAATATAAATATCTATACATTTCTACTTTAATAAAATTCACCATCTGAAAGTCTCCACCTTTTCTTTTCTCTCATTTTGCATGTATACATATATATATATATATATACATATTTTGTATTTCATAGGCAGACTATTATATTTGATATACTTAATGTGTCTAAATTGTTTATCTGCATAATTGCCTCCATATATGCATACATATACATACCTACCTGTATACAGAAACACATATATGCGTGTGTACATATTATAGATATATAATCATTTACTATCAACTTTTTCCATCTGGCATGGGTTGAACCAGTCTCACAGTACCTTACCACCTGTCACAATCCACACAGTCCTTCATTATCTGGTTCACAGCAACAGCAGTAGCAGTGTCAACAGCAGAGAAAACAACCAGTCTTTATGTTTGTTTTTAACGTTTTTAATGGCTGGATGACATTCCTGTTATCTGCTATTAACCCTTTTACAAGCACAGATTGGATGTACGTTGTATAATGCTATCAACACCAGAGACATTGCCTATAGCAGGATTAAAAAGTACACTCTAGCTTGTATCAGTTTTTATTCACACTTATTTTTCTTGGTACTTATATAAGTAATTAGCCCACGGCTATACTTAAAGACACTTACCCAAGATACTATGCTGTGGGACTGAACCTGGGACTATGTGGTTGGGAAGCAAACTTTATATTGTAATGTTTGACTGAGTCAAAAAACAAAAACAACACAGAATTTAGAGGTTGGTCAATAATAAGACAGTTTATAGTTAGAGCCCAGTGAAGCTTTGTGCACACAATCTTTACATTCTTTTACTCGTTTCAGATGTTAGACTGGATCCATGCTGGGAGACTGTCTGGAATGTTTAATTGAACAAATCAACCCCAGTACTTATTTTTAGATCAGTTCTTCTTCTCTCTGTTTTTGCCAAACCACCAGGTTACAGGAATATAAATAAAGCAACACTTGTCAAGTGGTGGTCATGGTGGGGGAAGCATTCGCATGAAGAGCTTTAATGCAGTTTCTATCTATCAAACTCATTCACAAGACATTGGTGTGGCCTAGGACTATAATAGAAGACACTTGCCCAAGAAGGCACACTATAACACCTTGTTGTGTGTACATCTATCTATCTATCTATCTATCTATCTATCTATCTTTATCTATTTGTCTATCTAACAGCCTGTCTACCCATTTATGTGTGTGTATGTTCAATGAACTAGTAATATTACTAATAGCTACTATCAAATAATGGATTAAAATATAAAATCATTGAGAATAAATATTCATTTAAATGATTCATGACAAACTGCAGCCTATTTCAACATACTGATCTCATAGTGTGATGAGACATGCAGCACTTTGTCACGAATCATTAATATATACATAATATGTATATGTGTGTGTGTGTGTGTGTGTGTGTGTAATCTCAAGGAGATCATAGGCACACAGTAACAGATACGACCTCGTCTTTCCCAAATCCTCAGTAAACCTCATGTTTTCATCATCATCATCTACCACTCCTTCTTGTTGCTCATCGTTGTTCTCTCTTTACAATCTTTTTATAACTTCTGTCACGAAGAATGTGTCCATGCATGGCTATACTCACTAGAAGTCGGATGTCATGGTGCTGTGTTACATGCCCAAGCCACTTCATTGTTCTGCCTTTTGACAAGTGATAGAGCTTTTGACGGTTTTATAGATATTTCAAAATTATGATGCTATGATACTAAGTGTTTCCATTATTTTGTCCAACCCCTGTATATATACACACACACACACACACACATATATATACACACATATATATATATATACATACACACACACACATACGTATAAAAACACCCAGCAGACATTGTAAAGTGATTGGTGTTAAGAAGGGCATCCAGCTGTAGAAACCATGCTAAATCAGATGGGAACCTGGTGCATCTTTCCAGCCTGTCAGTTCTGGTGAAATTGTCTGACCCATGCCAGCATGGAAATCAGGCTTTAACATAATGATGATAATGAAGATTATGCATTTGTTTCTCTCTATATGTTGCATAAGTCTAAATATGTCATAATCTAATCTGATACTTGCTGTCTGCTTGTTTATGATTTTATTCTGTTCCATACATACTTGCTTACAAATAGACACAAAGACATTGAAATAACATTCATTCATGCATACATTCTCAGTAAGATCCTATTAACACACAAACAAAGCGTGAATCTAAAAGGAGCAAAAAAATGTCAGGTATACTGAAGTTTATCCATCCCATCCCATCTGTCTTCACCGCCTGCTATTCCTTGGAGGGTGGTAGGGGCAAAGTCCTCAGGCACCTCATTCTTAAGATCCCATCAGGCGCAACCATTATTGCACTTTCGGGCTGGATTCCCAAGCATGGCCAGCTATGACTATCTTTTACTCATTTCAGTCATTAGACACTATGGCCATGCTGGGGCACCACCTTGAAGAATTTTAGTTGGACTTATCGACCCCAGTACTTATTTTTCTTAAGCTTAGTACTTATTCTAACAGTTTCTATTGACAAACTGC
>NC_142945.1:40161751-40171751 GCF_046866305.1 Octopus bimaculoides | reverse complement strand
CCTCCTTGTTCTGGGTTCAAATCTTGCTAGGAATGTTTCTCTTCATTTTGTGTTCCATAGAATAAGAACCCATTACAAATTTGGATAGTGGGGGATTGATTCAGTTGAAAATTCATGAGTAAAAGAGGATTTTTACTGGAAAGTTAATTGTGGAGGAGTCAAGAATACAAAATAGTTGAATCATCATCATCATCATCATCATCGTTTAACGTCCGCTTTCCATACTAGCATGGGTTGGACGACTTGACTGAGGACTGGTGAAACCGGATGGCAACACCAGGCTCCAATCTAAATTTGGCAGAGTTTCTACAGCTGGATGCCCTTCCTAACGCCAACCACTCAGAGAGTGTAGTATGTATGTATATATGTATGTATATATGTATGTATGTATATATATGTATGTATGTATATATATATGTATATATATATGTATGTATATATATATGTATGTATGTATGTATATATATATATGTATATATATATATGTATAATGGTATTGATAAATTTATTACTTTCTACAGCGTTTACAGTTTTACACACATAGTAAGATTTGAACTCAGAATGCAAAGAACCAAAACAAATTCCAATCAGCCACTGTCTGAAATTGACCCATTTTTGTATTAACCCTAATAGGATGAAAGAAAAAAATTGACCACAGTAGAATTTGAACTCAGAACAACTAGAGTTGGAACAATTACTGCACAACATTCTATCCCATGCTCTAACAACTCTGCTGATTCTGTGTCACGTATGTCAGGTACACAGCTATTGGGAACTTATAGCTTTTATATCTTCTTTATTAGGTATATCTAGAGGCACAGAGGGATCCTGTGTTCACATGATCTGCTAGAAATAACAGAAAAAATCTGCCCCATATCACAATTTTTCAAGTTGGAAAAAAAAAAGAGTGGTGGGAAGCAGCATTGGTTAAATGTAGGCAAGCATGTTTAACCCTTAAATATTCAGGTTATTCTGCTAAATATAATGCTTATTTATTCACATTGTTTTGAATTAATCATACACTACCTTATAGCTTTGAAATTTTGATGATGTGATTATATATTTTTAGCATGATATTGTAGAGCAGAGATATGAGGCCAAATCTGGCCAGTTTGAGCATAAAACAGGTAATATATTTGGGTTGGATATGTCTGGTTTAAATGCTAAAGGATTAATGTGGAAAGCTAAAAAATAATTTTTAGTGTTAATGAATATTATTCTCAAAAAGACCAAGAGTAAGAACTCTCGATTATATGTGGTTTATCTGATGGTACATTGAGAAAATTTCCAGTGGTATTGAGTAATGACACCCTAGATAACATGGCATTTGAATTAAAGAATTAAGCATGGTTCCAACTGCAATGACTTTGATCATGGGTTTGCTCTATCAGATTTGACTTTGGGGCTAAGCAGCAACAACAATGAAATCTATGTTGCCTTCAACATATTCTCTGTTATATTTCTTTATACATCAGACGTTGTTCTTGGTGCTTGATTTCTAAAAAAATGTTCTCTTTAAAAAGAAATAACGATATTTGTGAAAATTATCTGATATCTTCACTTTGGAATTCTTTAACTGATATGGACCAGAGACCAGATCTGTTTTCGTTTTCTTTTATGGCAATGCCTGTAAATCAATGTAAATCTATGAGAGAGAGAGAGAGAGAGAGAGAAGGAGTTTTATTTAGAAAATGCCTTCTTATTTCCAGCTTGCTAATAACCCAGACTCGAAACTTCTTTGGCTGGTGAATTAGTTTTCAGATTGACTTTCAGAATAGAAACTTCAAACTGTTTATTTGGGGTGTTTACATGGTTTTACATTGGTGCCTTGCACTGTGCATTGCTAGTTACATTCATAGGAAACATGAGAGACATATATATTATATATTCTGGTGATGATGGTATTTTCTTTGATATATATTTTGTTTCAGAAAGAAATTCAAGAATCCATGTTAAAAAAGTATCATAACGAAAAAAAAAAAAAATAATAAATATTTTTTGTTGTGAAAACATCAGAATTAATATTTAAACCCTAAGAGGAGGATATATTACATGAATATTTATATCATTATTGTCATCTTAATCATCATCTTTGTCATCAATGAACTCTTGGTGGGGATATTCCATGCACACGCACGCACATACACAAGCACATACACACACACATGATGTTGTTTGCTTCATGTTGTCAGATGTTAACCCTTTCATTATCCGATGTTCTGTCAACTTCTTACTGCCATAACACCTCTGTGCTCTACAATAACTCCTATATCTACAATATATTATCTGTGTATGTCTGTATATGTATTTGTGTGTGTAATATATGTATGATGATGATGTTGTGTGTGTGGGTGTATTTTGAGGAGTATTTTGAGGAGTATTTGGCTACTGTTTCTAACATGCTGAGTGACTATATAAGATTCCACCATTGGCTCATCTATAATGATGGATGTATTTTAAAGTGTTACATGGCTGCTGTTTCTTGCATGCTGAGCAACCACACAAGACACCATCCTTGGCTTGTCTAAGATGGTGTGCTTTGACAGATATATGTCTGTATTTCTAGCATGCTGATCACATGGGAGACTCCATCATTGGCTCATCTAAGATAGTGGGGCATAATTTTAGAGGTACATGGTTGCTATTTCTAGCGCACTTGATGACTACATAAGAGACTCCATCCCTGGCTTGATAGTGTGATACTTACACGTTATATGAAGTTGATTAATGATAGTCAAACTTGTCTTCAGGTTTTATTGTTTATTCCTCCCCCACTTCTTTTATTCATTTACATCTGCCAGAATAACGTTTCTGATTTCAGTGTCTGTTACTGTCTTGTGTTCATTTGTCTATAGCTAGAATCTCTATGTTCCTTCTTATCACCGCTTTCATCATAGCTCCATCTGCAAGGTCATTCTATTGGACATATGATGACTTGCTAATTATTGCCTACTAAAGATAGTATTACAAATAACCACACCAGTTGTTCTTGCTAAATTTCCATTAGTCTCTTTCCCTCCACATATATACAGACTAACTCATTGTCTAACTACTTCAAACACACCAGTTATCTTTGATTGTTATCAGTTACTGCCAATGACATTCACCTCTGCTGCTGCTGATGATGATGATTAACTGAATACTAATGATTAGGTTGATTATAAATAACTGAAAAAGAATGATTACAAATGATAATTTCTAATTTTGGCACAAGGCCAGCAGTCTTGAGGAAAGGTAGGAGTTAATTATATCTACCCCTGCTGCAATGCTCAGCTGGTACTTATTTTATTGACACCAAAAAGATGAAAGGCAAAGTTGACCTTGGTGGAATTTGAACTCAAATTTAAAGAGCTGGAAGAAATGCTGTTAAGCATTTTGTCTGCCTGCTCCCTACTTTGATGATGATGATGATGATAGTAATAATAATTCTTTCTAAGTATTGGCAGAAAGGTAAGGGTAAATCAATTGCATTAATCCCAGGACTTGACAGGTATTTTATCTATTGACTCCCACCCTACCCCAGAGCTGCTGATGGGGTTGGTGTTGATGATTAATGATGACGGTGATAATAATAATAATATTAATAATAATAATAATAATAATAATAATAATCCTTTCTACTAAAGGCACAAGACCTGAAATTTTGTGGGAAAGGACTAGTTAATCATATTGACCCCAGTACACAACTGGTACTTAATTTATCGACCCCAAAAGGATGAAAAGCAAAGTTAACCTCAGCAGAACTTAAACTCAGAACATAGCAATTGACAAAATACCGCTAAGCATTTTGCCTAACATGATGTGTGAATGAGAATGAGAATGATCTGTTTATGGTTTTATGGGATTTATTGTACAGTCCGACTATCAAATTCAAGCAAGACAACCGAATCATTCTGTATAAGGTGTCAAAAGCATGCATCATCGTAGATGTGGTTGTGTCTGCTGATATGAATGTAACAGTTATAGAAAAGGTAAAATAGGAAAATACCAAGACTTCACAAGGGAAATGTAAAGACTGGAGAGTTTCTACAAAAGTTATATCAATAGTTATGAGCATCTTAGGTACAATTACCATCAGATTTAGTAGTTTCCGTAATGAGATTGGAGTGACAATGAGACTTGCATTAATACAGAAATCTGTTCTATTAGGAACAGCAAGGATTGCTTGAAAGGTCCTTGATATATAAGGAAATTAGTTGTAACCCAGTATCAAGACATTGATTCCAAATGTAACACATTCCTGCATACCATTCATCATCATCATTTAATGTCCATTTTCCATGCTGGCATGGGTTGGGCAGTTTGACAGGAGCTGCCAAGCTGGAAGGCTGTACCAAACTCCATTCATCTGTTTTGGCATAATTTCTATGGCTGGATGCCCTTCCTAATGCCAACCATTTTACAGCTTGTACTGGGTGCTTTTTATGTGGCACTAGTATCATTAAATAATAATAATAATAATTCTTTCTAATTTTGGAATGCAAAGCTAGCAATTTTGAGGGCAGAAGTAAGACCTTGGTGCTAAACTGGTACTTATTTATTGACTTCTGAAAAAGGAAAGACAAAGTTGATCTTAGTGGAACTTGAACTCAGGACATAAAAGAGTCAGAAGAAATGCTACTAAGCATTTTGTCCAGCGCCCTAACAATTCTGACAGCTAAGTATAAGGTTAACAATTTTGAAGGACAGGAAACTAATACCATTAGTCCCAGTACATGTGGGGGTGCATGGCTTAGTGATCATAAGATTGTGGGTTTGATTCCTGGACTGGGTGACACATTGGGTTGTTGAGCAAAACATTTCACTTCATGTTGCTCTAGTCCACTCAGCTGGCAAAATGAGTAATTCTGCAACGGATCAGCATCCCATCCAGGTGGGGAACTTATACACCATGGAAACCAGAAAACCAGCCCTTATGAGTCGGCATGACTTGAGAAAGTAACTTTACCTTATTTTACTTTAGTGCTTGGCTAGTACTTTATTTTACTGACCCTGGAAGGAGGAAAGACAAAGTTGACTTTGGCAGGATGTGAACTCAAAATGTAAAGAACTGGAATAAATAAGACAAGGTATTTTTCTGATGTTTTAACATTTCTGACTGCTTGCCACCTGTAATGGTTTCTTATTTTGGTACAAAGCCAACAATTTAGTGGACAAGTAATCAATGCCATTGATCCCAGCACTAGATTAGTACTTTCGTTTTTACCCCCCCCCCCCCCCCCCCCCCCAAAAAAAAAGGATGAAAACCGAAACTGGAATTGGCAGGATTTGAGTTCAGAATGTAAAGAGCTGGAACAAATAAAAACAAAACGGCAACACCAGTAATTATTAACTTGATACATACCTGAACTTTTCATTCCAGCTCAGAGAGAGACAGAGAAAGAGAGAGAAAGAGAGAGAGAGAGAGAGAGGAATATAAATTATGTGGTCCCGAGTCACTATATTTGACTATATCCAAATATCCCATGTTAGAAATGTAGTTAATAATTCTTCCACAGTGTATGAACTGGTACAGGAGAGATTGGTATATAGAACAAGCGCTTCTATGAAAATTGTTTTGTATTATTGAGAGTGAAAAATGAGAATATAAGAGATTAATGGAAGTTAAATGAAAATGAGACGAAAAAAATCAGCTTATGAAGGCAGTTATCTAAATCTTAAAGCTTCTTAACTTCATACATGAACAAAAGCATCATTCACACCCACACACACACATATATATCCATCTATCTGTCTGTCTGTCGCTTATTCATACACCCACACACATATATATATGCATCTATCTGTCTGTCTGTCGCCTATTCATACACCCACATACACATACACATATAGTGGTATATATGCATTTATCTGTCTCTCTATCTATCCCTCCATTCACACACACACACACATGTATGCATTTATTTGTCTGTTTGTTTGTCAACCAATCATTTGATATAGCCATGTTATATGAGCCTGAATAATTACTGGATTGTATGTTGTATGTTTTATACAAGCACAGCCAAATATTGTACTTTCTGAGTATGAAACTTGAAGTAGCTCAACCGTAACTTCTGTATTTATTATATATTTCACTTTCACTGAATTTAGTGCTTTTTTGTTTGTTTGTCACGTCCTTGGCCCACCATGTGTGGCACCTCAAAGATCAAGGGATATATATATGTATATATATATATATATATATATATATATATATATATATAGTTGAAATTTATAGAAACACAGGTGTATGAACAACAAATGAGTGAATTAGTTTGACACTCAGGAAAAATGAAAAAGTCTTTTATGTTTCAAGCCAACACTCTTCAACAGAAAGGAATAAGAGAAAATAACCAGAGAGAGAATGTGTGTGTGTGTGTGTGTGTGTGTGTATACATACACATGTATGACTCTTAGCATTTTGATTTCAAATTCTGCCAAAGTCAGTTTTGCTCTTTCATCCTTCTGAGGTCAATGTAATAAAGTATTATTCAAAGACAGTGGACTGGTGGAATTGTTACAGCATCAGGCAAGATGACCAGTAGTATTTGTTCTGACTATTTGCATTCTGAGTTCAAATCTCATTATTACCTACTCTGAAGACAGATTTAATCCATTTATTGACATAATTCTGGAGTGATACAGTGTCTTTATTTTAATTAATTTTGAAAATAATGAAGAACTTTGTAAAATAATGTTGTCATTTACTAAGCTGATGTTTGAAACATAAATTAACATCTTGGTGGAAAGTTTTAATTTAGATTGGTTTAAAACAGGATGTTTGCATCATAGAACCAGGAACAGTCTGAGACAGGAAGTTGGTGTCAAACAGTTCAATCCACTTTATAGTTTAACACCACCATACAATCCAGTCTTTCTCTTTCTTTGGCTGAAGAAACAACTTTAAGTTTCCACTTTAACCTTTTTGATATCAACCTACCTGAAACTGTCTCTGGTCCTATGTCAACAGAATCTTGTTTTAAAGTCCCATCAGAATTTTATATTTTATTTCAGACACCAACTTAACAATAACAAAGTTATTTCATTAAATTTTTCATTATTTTCAAAATTATTTGAAACAAAGGTTGCACATTTCAACAGAAAAGTGGTAACAAAAGAGCTAGGGACAGTCTCAAGAGGGTTGGCATCAAAAAGATTGATGTAATCTAAATTGAAGTTTCCCATCAAAATTTCATGTTAATTTATGTTTCAAAAACTAACTTAATAACGACAAAGTTATTTTTACAAAATTCTTCATTATTTTCAAAGTTAATTGAAACAAAGGCAGTGTATTTCAACAGAAATATGGTTATAAAAAGGGTTATGTATATCTTCGTGCCTCCCTCCCACTCATCTCAGAGGCCCTGGAAATAGTAACTGGTATCATTGGCACTAACTTTCCTTCTGTCAAAGCTATAAAAAGAAACTAATGTATCTATGCACGTATGTGCATAGATAATATACAAACTCAATCTACAATATCAATAACTGAAATCTGTATCACAGTATTTTTGCTACGTACAAAGTTAAAAAAAAAAAACACATCATCAACAACATTATTATTATTGCATTCACATCTGTTGCCTCTAACAGTGTCCAAAAGAGTCATTTGTTGTTATCAATCATCTCCAAACGTCTAATTGAATCATCAGGTTTATATCAGGTTTATCCATTCTGCTAAACATCCCAACATCCGATCCAATTACTTATTATTGTGGGACTCCCTCCTCTTACCTCTGACCTTGTTATATTTTACCTTCAAAGATTGTAACAGCACACCTCATCCAACCCACACCAACCATCATCCATATCTATTACATGTCCTTAGCGCAGATGACTTAAATATGCGAGCAATTGAGAGAATCCTGTACAAAGTCACTTGACTTACTCTTTTACTTGTTTCAGTCATTTGACTGCGGCCATGCTGGAGCACCACCTTTAGTCGAATAAATCGACCCCAGGACTTATTCTTTGGATGCCTAATACTTATTTTCTATGGGTCCGTTTTGCCAAACCGCTAACTTACGGGGGACGTAAACACACCACCATCGGTTGTCAAGCGATGTTGGGGGGAACAAACACAGACACACAAACACATATGCACACACACACACACACACACACATATATATATATGACAGGCTTCTTTCAGTTTCTGTCTACCAAATCCACTCACAAGGCTTTGGACGGCCCGAGGCTATAGTAGAAGACACTTGCCCAAGGTGCCAATCAGTGGGAATGAACCCGGAACCATGTGGTTGGTAAGCAAGCTACTTACCACTCAGCCACTTCTGCGCAAGAAATAACAGCTAAATTTCCCTTGAATCACCTTGTAGCATCTCTCAAAGAAGGAAGGACACAATAAACAATATCATTGTAGGTATACTATGTATAAATAAAAGATGAAATGGTTACAGCTGAAACTAATTTGACCATAGGGTCTCTCTAGATTAGGGCTGACTGAGGATAAACATTTGAAATATATTGAAGCCTGAGTTGAACCACATGGTACCATATCAATAAAGCACCAGTCTGTTCACAGACATCCTGCTGCCTAAATTTCAACAGAGCTGTGTCTCTTTCAACTTGTTGCAGTTGCCAATCTTCTAGCCTAGCACTGACTCCTCCAGCCTACAACCAGTTTTAGTGCTGTCTCCTCCAGTTTACAGTCAATTCTACATGTAGTTCCGATCTCCAGGAAGTTCCAGTTATTTCCTTTATCCTCCAACCATTTCTACCTGTGTCGCCTCCAGTTTCTGACCAGTTACTGTTTTCTATGCCCCATCTCCCAGCCAGTTTGAGCTGTCTTGTCCAACCAGTCCCAGTTGTGCATTCTTTGTTCAGTACCAGCCGTTATGCCTCTTCTGCCTTCTAGTCTGTTTCAGCTGCATGTCTCTTCCATCTTCCAGCTACTTTTAGCTGTGTCTCCTCGAGCCAATCTCAGTTGTGTAATTTTATAGCCAATACCGGCTGTGTGTCTCTTACATATTCCAGCCAGTTCAGATGTGTCCTCAAACTTACAGCCTGTACTAATTGTTTTCTCACTAATCCACACAACCCAGTTCTCAGTGTGCACCTTCATAACCTCGCAATTCTAGTGTTTGCCCGTCCTTCTCTGGTTATATATTCAACCAGAAAGGGAGCTGGTTGAATATTTAATCAGATTTACCTTATAGGTGACCTATTAATTTTTCTAGAGAACAAAAGGAAGTGAAGACAATCAATCTAGTGTAAATATATAAAATCTAACCAACTATATATATATATATATATATATATATATATATATATATATATATATATATATATATATATGCAAATAAAGTGTGTGTGTGTATATATATATATATGGCTCTAAATATGTTTGAGTGTGTGTGTGTGTGTGTGTATATATATATATATATATATATATGTGTATGTATGTATGTGTGCATGTGTATATGTATTTATGCATATGAATGTACACCACCTTAACAGCTATGACTATCAGGGTGTGTGCTCTACCATAACCAGTCCTAACATGAATCATAGTTTTAGTCATATGCTCTGAGAAAATTGATACAAAAGGTGCACATGTGTGTGTGTGTGTGTGCATGCATGTGTCTCATAATTAAGGTTTACTATAAGACTATATTGGGATACAACAGTCACACAGTCAATTGATGTTGAAACAGTCATCTTAACTTTCATTGTCCTTACAGACACACACAAGTTAGCACACATAGCTGTGTGGATAACTAAATGATTTTGGGTTCAGTTCCACTGTGCAGCACTTTGAACACTTATTACAGCCTTGTGTTGGCCGATTGCTTGTGATTGAAATTTAATTTATAAAAACTGTGCGGAATCTGTGTGTGTTTGTGTATCCACATATATAGATAGATAAAAAATAGAGAATGAACATGCAAAACATATGGCATCACTTTGAAGCATTTGATTTATAATTTAAATATAGTGTGGAGTAGATATAGTAAATAGGTAAGGTCTCTTACAATTGTTTCTAGAATAGCTAAACATGTTG